>NC_047512.1:44266375-44461103 GCF_902827115.2 Pseudochaenichthys georgianus
AGAGAATGATTTGGGAAAGAAGGCACTCACTAAGAGTTTGTTTGGCTTTAGGGTTCGGTCCTTCCAACAGTTTGGCTTTTGCCTCTTCTCTGTAGACTTCAAAGCTCTGCTAGCTCTCATACACATCTTCTGTTAATGGGATCATGTCTGTTTTGTTCCATCTGGACTCTCCAGGTTTGTTCGTGCGCTGCGTGAAAACAAAATGGTCTCACTCAGCATCTATCAAGCCAAGAAGCTTTTTACTCTGGCTGCAGCGGCCTCATCCTCAGCTTTCACATGCTGCCCAGCCACAATGCCACATACTGCCTTAATGAGTGTCCTAACTTCAAAGCAAGCGATGGTGTGACATGCCTATATTTCGACTTAGTGAAACAGATGCTTGTGTTGCTGCCTGTACAGCCATTAAAGTTGGGTGGCACCAAGACATCTTGATATTGTTGTTAATGGATTTGGCAGCAAGCACAAATCGACCCACTCCCTCATCTTTGACTTACATGTCCATCTTTTTTTATAGAATGCAAAACACAAATTGCAAATATTCATCTGCATGTGCAGGTTCTGATGGTTGTCTGTAAGTTACAATTTCACCCTGTCCAGTTTCCAAAACCTCAATGTTGTGGTGAAAATGGCCCTTCCTTCGAAGTCCCTCTAACATTAGGCGACGTTTTTTGGATGATGGAGAATGACACTTGGCTATGGCAACTTCTTGTTCAGAGCTATGTTTCCGCAGTCGATGCCGGGCCATTTTACTCTGTGGCTTCTTGCAGTGCACACAGAAATGTCTTTTGTCCCACTTTCTTTTTCCCTTTAGGCCGGTTTTAACTTTAACCTCCAACCTACATCCAACATCTTTTAACTTGCGCTTTCCTCTGTGTCAAGGTCTGTGTCACAAGTTTCATCCATATTACTTACGTTTTTTGGTAACATTGTGTGCAATCCTTCGGAATGTATCACCCTTTTTTGGAAGAGTTGATGACTTCAGACTAACCCTACAGTCCTGATTGTCTGAGGACTCATCATCAGAGGTCGACGGCACATATTCACTTTCCAGTTCATAACTTGAATCTGTCCAAGAGTCCTCATCCTCATAGCCACCCTGAAAAAAACATCAAAGAAAACGGTTATAAGTTTTGCATATGTTACTAAAATCTACAATTGCTTGTTGAAAATGGCAAGTTAACCAGTACTCATTTAGAAATAAATACATCGGAACATCTTCCATCTATTATCCTTCGGTTGTCGCAAATTCGCTTCAAACGAACTTCAAAACGTGAGTGTGTAATGGAGCCACTAATGTCAAATAATTAACGTTTGTATACATCCGTAAATAAATTCAGTCAATAAGGGGTTAAGATATCCAAATCAGACATTAATCTGACTCAATAGAGGTCTATAAGTAGTTCAGTAAATATGTTTTACTAGTAGTTAACAGAACTCTGTACAGCCTCACATAAGACAGAAAAGTCCTTAAAAAAAAAGTCCTTATTAGTTCCTCTTGATCCTCCTCTTTTTCTCCCTCACACTGTCTTTTGTTCCTGCATGCTGCTGATCCGTTTCCCCCTCATGGTCCACCTTTTTTCTTCCCTGAAGCTCATACGTTCTTCCCTCGATCTCGCTCTCCTTCGTTCTTCCCTCGCTCAGATGAGCATGATAATATTGCAGATTTGACTAGACAGTATTCCATTGGGTTCTGAAATGGGGCTACGCTTGTGTCTAGGGAAACTGGAAAATCATGAAATGTTGTGGAATTCCGGCACTTCCAGTGTTAACCAACATTACAACAGAGGACTATATATAGGTGTCCTTTATCTCTGTTTGCCTCTTGAGGCTTTGCATAAGGAATGCAATTTGTGTTAATTTGGCAATTTCTTAGCCTCCACTTGCAGCAGCAGCCAGTCCCGCCAAAAGCCAATGGTCCTGGCCTCCATCCGCCTGCGGTTGGAACCAGGCCCTGAAACCCTCCCAGTCTTAAAAAGTTCAACCATTTCGGACGCCAGGAGTGGCTTCTGGTCCTGAAGAAACACGCTCTTCAGGACTGTTGGCTGGGCCTTCAAAATGTCCAATGCTCCAATCATTTTACAGACCTTCGCAAACCTGTAAATGTAAGAAGTGACCAGAAGAGAGAGAGCACCATAACTAAATGTGTGAAACATGTCCTGTTACAACCTGTTTCCATTTTTACAGCATGTGCAACTTACTGTTGGAGGGCTTCCACCTTGCGTCCATTCAACGTGGTGGTGAAGAGCGGCCGCCAGGAGCTCCTCCCTCTGGGTCAAGGAGCCCAAGAGGGAGAGCTCCTCTGTGGCCTCCTCCACTGCCTCTCTGGCCCCTTCGAGGGTTGTTGGCATCGGCAATCTAATGTTAGCACATGTGAACATTTGAATACAAAATCATGGCTAACCCATTATGGCTACAATAATGATCATTCTGAATTGTCCACCCCTATAAGTTAAGCTAAATATATTCTAACAATGGATTAACGATTAACTTAAGTGTTTCACTTTATAAATAAGGGTTTCTAAGATTCCTTAATAACATCCATCTCCCATTGGAATACACATACACTTCAGAGAAGTATGCTATGACAAATTCAAGATACTGAGTGCTTAAGGACACACCAGACCGAAGCTTTGTACAAACCAGACTGCTACATTTGAATGGGAATAAAGAATGTACTTGCCTTTTTGAGCTCGGCCCTCAGGGCGGGGTCGAATATGTCGTCTATACAGGCAGGGAGAGGTAGACCACATATCTGCCACAAAAATGACATACATTTTGTTTTCCGGGTCAAAACCGGTCCTGGAAAAGGCTCTAAAGGCACAATCAAATTCTTCCCCCCGGAAAGCATGCATTTGATTGGCTCTCACTAACTCCACTTTGACCCTGTCTTGTAGACACCGCAAAACCGTTTCAACGTCTACATGTCTGGAAAAGAAACAGATAAAAAGGGAATGGGAATAATAACATTAGCAATATTCGATGGGATTGTGCTTTACACAGTGATGCGTTGCAGATAAAAAGAAGAAAAAAATAGCAATTTGATATATAGTACAAATTCAATCATTGTCATGTGAAGCAAGGAGTGGTTGGACCCAAATGCAGAGACTGGAGACAGCAGAAAACTTAACAAACATGTATATTAACAGGCAGAACAGGAACGCAAGTAACAACAATCAACACGGAAAAAACAGAACTTCATGACATAGACAAACAAGGAACCGACGAGAACAGGACAGAAAACCAGGACTTTATACAAACAGGGTGACGAGGGGATGAAGTGCAAGTGGAGCTAGGAACAGGTTGAACTAATCAGGGTGGGGGAGACAATTAAAACTGGAGGGGAAAACACACAGAGCAGGAAGTTAACTCAGAGAAGACAGAAGGAGAATACTTTCAATTTCAACAGAAAACAAAAAAGAATAATACTTTTGTAGCTAAGATACCCCAGCTTATGCCATTTTCCATACCATCTTTAAAAAGATGGTATTGTGCGCAAACTGGCAGCCTCAGGATCAGAGCACAGGTGTTGGCCGTGGGGAAACCTGCTGGCCCGTCCTCCGGGTGGAGGAAGTTGAGATTTTTTTGAAAACGCTTTTGTTCCGAGGCACTGTTGTTAAGTTTCTGTTATATCTCTCACAGGCTCCGCCCTCTACTGGACTCTATGGGTACTCTCTTACCCCGCAAGCATTCTCCCACTGAGCCTTCTATAGACGTAGCCGGCCCTGGGCGGGCCTACCTGAATGCGCGCGCATCACACCGTATAAAAGGAGGCCTCGCCTCCTGACCATCATCCTTTTCTCTTCAGCAAGCGGAAGTGTTTTTCACGGAGCTTAGAAAGACGGAAAAATTGAGAGATAATGGAGTCAGTTCTTGACCACAGGACCTGCCCGAAATGTCCAAACCTGATCGCGGGAGCGGATCCTCACCCCTCCTGTTTTTTGTGTATGGGGCCTAACCACGCTGTGAGCGGTATGGGCCCGACGCCGGCATGCTCAGCCTGCCAGATGCTTCCTCGGCTCACGCGTGAGCATCGTGGGCAGCATTTCCTGTCAGCAGAGACTCCGCGGGAGGAGGTGGAGGATTCGGATCTCGACGTCGTCGAGATGGGCGAATCAGGAGAGGAGGAAGTGCCGTTCCGATTCTCCCTTCCGTGGGGCCAGAAGACAACCCCGATTCCGGAGGAGGAGGACGAGGACGCCTCGGTGTCGGGAGGTCCGACTCTCAGGTCTGCACGTTTGGATTTCCCAGCGGTGATGACCCTGGCAGCGGAGCGCGTAGGCCTACCGCTCCTGCCACCGAGGCCTATAAGCCGCCTGAGACAGGGGTTTTACGGCCCGGTGCATCCAGCGCAACCAACCTTCGTTTCGCCCCAACTGCCTGATATATGGCGGTGTGTGGAGGCGACATGGCAGCAGCCATTTAAGACGAAGGTCCCAGTAGCCGCTATGGCAGGCATCATCAAGGTGGAGGGCCGCCCGGACGGGTGTGCCCCCCTTGATGAGAGCCTGGTGGCCCATCTGCTTCCGCGGGCGGCTGGTTGGGCGGAGGGTAAGCGACCCCTGCCCCCGCTGCCCCGGGACCGAGACACTCTGGAATATCTGGACAAGATGTTCAAGCTCGGTACTGTTAGAGATATGAATGGACAACTAGTCCGCTTTTTCAAATCTCCGCGCGTCCCTAAACAAGCTGGTTATATTACAGGAAGGAATCCAGAGCATACAATTAACCGGTAATAGGACAATGCAATACAATCAAATACAGTACAAATTCAATACAGTTATCTTTTTGATCCCACATTTACCTGATACTCACGTGAGCCAGCCAGAGGAAAGAGGGGGAGCACATAGCGTGGTTCCTGTCTAAATACCTCGCTTACAAGAGGAGGAGTTATCTGCGCCTCCCTTCCAGACCTCCGTGATTGGCTGCCCAAATATCATCAACACCTCACATCTTAAGTTTCCCAATCACAGTGGCCCAGCTTCATTATCACAGGGATCTGAGATGACTGTATGTTAACTCCTCTCCTTCCCCCTCTTCCTTTGTCCTCAAAAACCACATGCTAACAGGCCCAAAACCAGCTCAGTTTTCTACACAAATCATTTTCCCCTTTTAAGCTTCTTCATAGTTTACTAACATGAATACATACAAATATTTCCTTACAATTCCCCCTTTTGCACTCTTAAAAAAGAGTGCAACTTACACAAGGCACTTGAAACATAACTATTGTCGCTCCTCTCCACTGTGTTCATCTCTCAACATTATATTTAGAGCCCTTTAAACATTTGGAAACAGCCCTTCATAGCAATTTCTTATGGCAGAATGAGAGGGAGACCAAAACATGTCAAAAAACTGCATCCTTGTCTGCTGAGTCTCCATACTTGTCCTCTCCGGATACAACTCGAATGGTTTCATCAGACCATCTCTGAGGGCAGGATGGGCTGGTTACACGCAGCACATTTAGGCGCCAGGACCCTGTGGTAGTCTTTCAGACAGTAGATTTTATTCTCAGTGTCCACAGTGAAGGGCACTCCGTCCAGGCTCTCGTTGCAGATGACGCAGCGGAAGCAACCGGGGCGGTAAGACTTCCCCAGGGCCTGCCGGCCTGCATGTCCATGATCAGATGTCCACCTGCGTTGCACTTGTCTGCAGACTGCTGGAACCCAGAGTACAGAAAGTCCTCTTCACAGAAAACCCTTCCTGCGTCATAGTAGAACGCCTTCCCTCTCAGCCTTCGACTACAGGCGCTGCAGGTGAAGCAGCTGTCATGGTAGAGGCTGCCCATAGCTTGGCAGGCCTGGCTGGCTCCATACACCGTCTTGTTGCACTTAACACACATTTCTGTTTCCGCGGAGAGTGGAGTCCCCTGTGTCGTCCTGGCTTGCCGTGTCTTTGTCCCCTCTGATCCGCTGACGGCGGCTTCTGGGCTGCCTGCTAGAGAGATGTCTTCCTTCTCCTCCGGCTTGCTGATGGCGGCTTCCGAGTCGCTGCTGAATAGATGTCCTCCCGATCTTCCTTCTCCGGTCCGATGATGATGCCTCCCGGCTGCTGGATGGATGTCCTCCCGATCCTCCTTCCCCCGGTCCGATGATGACAGCATCCGAGTCGACCTCCATGACGAGAGCCAGATCCGTCCTGATGTCGTCTAGGGTCCTCGCAGGTGTTTTCCCGACCGCACACTGGCTCCAGTGGTACCAGTTGTCCCCCTTTCCTTGTAGGCGGACGGCATGGGATGTCCTCTGGGTCACTCGGTCGGGGCCGGAGAGCCTGGGGTTGACAGTCAGCCTCCTGCGTCTCGGGTCCCCCTTTTGGCATCAACAACCTGTGTGGAGAAATCTGATACAAATCCCTCAAGCCTACGCTCCGGGCTCTGGGGCCCTCGGCTGTTTGACCCACCAGTGCGTGGCAACTTGGAGCCTGTTGGTGGGGTGTCTTAAAACAACAGACGTCTGTGCACAGGTTTTCTAAATTAATTGTGCAGCTTCAGAATCTTAATACTTGGACTGTGCCAACTAAATAAGAACCCCAACATCTTTAGGTAAACTAAATAACATATTTCAATAGCTCTGAATTTCTGACAAGCATCTGTGTTTATTTTGAAATGAAATCCTTGAGATCCCATTAAAAATCTAAATATGATTTGAACTGCTAATGTTTCTGGTAAAGAAACACACTAATGTTATGGATTCAAAAACAACCAAAATCACAATACTAACAAAGTGAATGGCTTCCTGGTGATACTGCTTCTACCCGTCAGTGCTTAGATATTATCCCGCTGAAAAAATTAATACAGAATTCCAACAAACTGTCATCAAATGTCTTTCTATTATAAATGTAGATGAAATGTATATCCCCATAATGACCTAAACAATAAAGTTTATGGCTCTTACTTCTTTACCAGGCTAGTTACATGATGTTGTCTGTTGAAACATTACTCACAGGTCAGCTTCTTCAGTATTCCATTCTGGACTTACATCTCTCCCAGCAGCCCCTTGGCCACTGATTCTTTATCTGTGTTACCTACTATAACTCAATCAATATTAGAGACCTGTCAACCTTCATCAAACAGTGTGTTATCCCCAGATATGGAGCAGGTCAATTCCAAAACTGTCAATCAATGGTCAGATTGAACAATGTAGTTGGGCAGCAGGTTCCTTTCAGTCCCTAAATGAAAAATGTACATTGTGAAGTTTACACTCCCCCTTTTTTACACATTATCCCATGTGTAAACAAAATCCTGCATGGGTAGAAAACCTTCAGGTCATAATGGATTATAAGACAATACCAAACATTTTTCCCAAATGTACATCCATCATTTCCCACAGTAAACACTCCAGTAAGTGTTTCTCTCCATCTTTCAGTCCTAAAAGAAACAGAATCTTCAAATGTCATAGTTTGAGTTTCACATTCTGCAAACCTCCTGTGGGAGTGAAACATCAAGTAGGTTAGAAACGGTTTCCCCTTTTGTGCAATGTTAGGAAACCTCTAATTTCACACATTATTATCACACAGAAATAATGTGTTAGTCCAAAACATGCTTGATTAGTCATTGTTTTAAATCATGCAGTTGCACTGATCAGGTGCAAACATACACTCACTCACACTGTCAGGTTGTAAAGTCAGGTTTTGGTCAGGTACACCTCAGAGTCAGTCATTGACAGTGCCTTCCCAAGTTACCCTGTCGGTCAGGGTCAAAGGTCAGTTGGTCTCAGTCTTTTTGGCCATGTGTCGTGCCCTGCAGAGATGTTCCAGCACAGGCCAGCATCCTCCGTCTATAGAAATCTGTATATATGGAGCGCCATCATTTATTAATTCACAATTACAACTATAATGTTCAAGATATCTCTGTTTTCCCAAATTCCCTGAAAAGTGTTAGCCAAAAAATGTCACTTCCTTATTGTACTACTACTGCAGTTCATTTACACCTAATCAATATCAACACGTCTAATAGATGTAATTCAGAAACTTGTGTACATCACTATTATCTTGTGTCAAAACATTACTAGGATCTGTAAAGCTCTGCTATGTATTCCATAACTCATTCTATTAATTTATCTTCAATTATGGTGCACTTAAAGAACAATGTTACCCTCTTTAACAGTGCGTGGAACCCTGGGTGTCCTGAACATGTAACAATCACTCCTTCCCTTATCAAGGACCTAAAAACAGAAGTAATTTCATCAATGGTTTGTAGCTGAACTTAGGAATCATCCCTCATGGTAGGTATGTTTTTACTTTTTAACATCTCTAAATGTCGGTTAATTACTAACTAAATGAATGTCCATTAGGAGGTGGTGCCGCTAGTCCTCTAAACTCATAATCTGGTGCCGTGCGCTTCCTGTGAAGCTGCAAGTAAGATTTTAAAACCCACTGCAGGGTGGGTCGAGTGACCCCTCCTCCCTATTGGTCGTCAATAATATGCACCCTTACTGGGTGATTGAAGGCCCCACATTATTTCCCATTTCAGCATCAGCCCTCTTTACTCTAAAATTACTTTTTAAATAGGAATATGTAGAAATGGAACAAATATTCAATCTTCAGAAAAGTTCTTAACCAATGTCTATCTGGTGACTAGCCAACATATTTTAAAATGTCAGATGTATAAAAATAAGCCTAAATACTCCCTTACCCTCAAAGTCCAAATCTAGACACAAGGTGAACAGTTTTGGTAACGGACAATTTAATCTAAAAACAAAACAAAATTGGACTTGTGTCCTTGTTATTTGTTCTTCAAAATACATTAGCAAATACCCTGCGAAGTATTCGCAACCTAACTAACCCTCCCTAGGATATGAACTCCATTCATCCTTTTACTCATAGTTAGTGTATATGTCTAAATTATTATGTGTGACCTAATAATCAGATGTCTTGTTTGTCAACCAAGAATATTAAACTTTAATCTTTTCAGTATTCCAGACCATCGTTTAAACAATCAGCCTCCCCTCTCAAACACTAATGTTATTGTTGTACACCCCCCTCTGGAAAACTCTTGCACAGTTATGCTGTCAAATCATCGCATATTTTCCTCAGAGTCTGAACCGTCTGAGACCAGCCTGTCTCAAGATCTTGTCACATTGTGAACAGTCAGTAATGCGTTGTCCTCTGCAGCTGTAGCCAATAGGATCAATGAAACTCTTGCACTGGGATGTCCTGAGGGGGAAGGCACCTCTGGATCAATGTGCTACATTCAGCAGACACACTTGTCCTCTGCACAGCAGGAATCCCCCAAAACTGCTGTTCCTCTTCCCACCACTGTTGCCTTGACAACGAGGTACACGCAAAATGTCAAACCCTCCTCAGATGCGTTCTTTGCACAGTTCTTCTGTTTCTGTAGTGAGCAACTCTTCACCAACACACTGATTCAGAGTACAACCCAAAGGTGGCGCACAACTTTCCAGTGCCGCTGTAAATCACAATAAAACCAGCAACTGGAGATAAACTCAATTTAAATCTCTCCCCCAAAGGGTTACAAAATAAAACGGCTGAGTGTCTATATGGTCAGGAATGCTGAAACATGTGAATGATAAAACAAATCAATGGCAGTAGTCTACCCAGATTCTTTACTCCATTAACAGTAGTAAAACCACATTGTAAAATCTCTTTTGTCTAGTTGAAGTCCTGCTTACTTCATCTTTAAAATCTTCTTTAATTTGAAACCACAAAAGGTCTTTAATGGTATCAATTGTGAACTTCCTTAATATGAATTGTAAATGCAACATATGTTCTCTGTAGAACACAGATATGACAGTAGCTGCTGAAACTGGTTCATAGCAGTTTTCTGTCAACCTAGTTAAGCCTGTTGTTGTTATATCTAGTAAATATATTTTTATTTCATGTTTACTCACAAAACAATATGACATTATTTAGAAACAAGTTTTACTCTCTCTGAACTCTTCAAAACATCTACTTGTCTTTCTCTTTCCTCCCTGTGCCCTGCAGCTGCCGGCTCCAGTTTCCTCTCATCAATCACCGGTGTGTTTGTGCAACACCTCTGTCATGCGTAACCATTTAACAGATTCATTCTGACTGACAACCTCATAACAACCTCCCGTTTACTTTCTACTCTTTCTTCATAAACTTACAAACACAATTAATGTCTACTAATGGTATTATAAAAACACTAGGTGGAATAATCCACTATTATGTTCAATTTGAATCAAACTTTAACCTGCTTCATATACTCAGCAAACAGTATTATTACTTTCCCTCAACGTTACTGTATGCAATAAATGCCTTCGAAATATAAGTAAACTTCTCAGTAAATGACAAATACCACGAAATTCACAATGCAATGTTTCTTTCAAATATCTACGACACATTGATCTATTAATCTTCAATGTTATTCCCTCCTTCTTCAGACCACTCGATTATTCACACACTTGTTTTAAATTCAATGCTCTTTCTTCATGCATTTTAAGAAGAGAGAGAGAAAAAAGAAGGAGGGGGTTGTGGGTACTCTCACAGACACCCCGGCTTGAACAGGCATTCCATGAGGAGGGGGGGCTTCCTTGAAACAAGAATGACTTCGTATCTATTTATCTGACTAGGTTAATATGTGTTCACTTGTATTTATTAATACACTGGACAAATCTTGTCGTTACTCTTAATGTCCTCATTCTTATTTATTTGAATGTCCGTGGAGCAACACAGTATATTGAAGAACAGCGGGCAGCTGACCACAAATGAGCTTCCCCTGTTATATAAACATTAATATATTCCTTCTGACTGACTAGGCTACTACTTTTTGTTTTATTCATAACCTAAAAATACAATTGTGATGAATAGCTTGCTCTTTTTCTGATTGAAACAAAGAGTACTCTTCTACAGAATCCGAAAGTGGGGGGAGATTCTTTCACAGACAAATACTGACACCCCGGCTCCGGCTGGAGCTCTCGGCCTTTTCAAGAGAAGGGGGGCTTCTTTCAACAACTAACAACAAACTATTGGTATACCAAAACATTTACCAACATAAAACAAGGTCTTTACGAATCAACAATGACAACCAACAGACAGAACAATCCACAAACAGCAAACATTGTACACAGATATATTAGCTACTGATACGGCGACCAGTTTTACACCTTACTATTGGCTACTTGTTTGACAAGTTTGACACCTTACTGTTGGCTACTTGTTTGACAAGTTTGACACCTTACTGTTGGCTACTTGTTTGACAAGTTTGATACCTTACTATTGGCTACTTGTTTGACAAGTTTGACACCTTACTATTGGCTACTTGTTTGACAAGTTTGACACCTTACTGTTGGCTACTTGTTTGACCAGTTTTACACCTTACTATTGGCTACTTGTTTGACAAGTTTGACACCTTACTATTGGCTACTTGTTTGACAAGTTTGACACCTTACTGTTGGCTACTTGTTTGACAAGTTTGACACCTTACTATTGGCTACTTGTTTGACAAGTTTGACACCTTCCCGTTGGACCGCGGCGGATCCTCATAAATTACGGGTTTCACCCGCTTCTCATCACAGATTTGTTTATACCCTTGTTGATCTATTCAGTGCACACCATTTTATTTACGTTTTATCTTTACTTTTTAGCTGAGACAATTATTTCTGCCATTTTCACACAATCCTAAAATGTAGTGGTATTTCAAACACATCTATTTGTTGTAACAGGCAGATGCTTACCTTGATTCTGAATTGCCCGGGTTTTTGATTGTGTGAGATGGTTTCTTGTAAAAGCCGTAAACTCAATGTTTTTTGGTGTCCTCTCAGAAAGTCATCGGTGTCCGGACTTCCCGCTCTAGACCATCACGTCGGGGTCACCAAGCTGTTGGAGTCTACCGGACCAGGTCCGTCCTCCGCGCAGATCGTTTGGATATGGCCAGAGCGGGGTCGCCGTCCGGATCTGCCGATGACCTTTCTTAGTTCTGAGGGAAAAGGAATTGTGTCCTAGACACTATTCTCTGTTAGCTGTACAAAAACTAGACTTTGCACTCCAATGAATTGTTTCTTCAAATAAGCACTTTATTACACAGTTCAACAAAGATATATCAATCCGTACTATACCACAAAGCGCTTTGGACTCCTTCTTGAGTTCCCACCGTGACAGGCTCGTCAGTGTGAGATCCCAGTTGAAGTGAGTGCCGAATTCTGAATATATCTTGTTCTTTATAGTGTTTGCTGTGAAGCCCCCACCTTTGGTGCTCTCTGTGCTGCAGTCTGCCTTTTCTGCCCAGCAACACACAGTTTTAGCCAAGGTCAGGCCAGGGCCATACTCCCTTTTTCTAATTACCTGTTTTAACTGGTTTTCTCACAAGACAGTTGCGTCTGGTGAGGATCAGGGCCCCACATCTCGTCCTTGAAGATAACAGGATGTAGCCGGCCAGCAGTAAACTTTAACAGCAGTAAACTTTAACACGTTATTTTTCCACTCAGACAGCTCAATGTTTCCTATAACAGGATTTACTATATCTTATATTCACAGTTACTTTTTCCTTATCTTTATCCTTCATCACACGAAGCCAGAATAAATTGAATAACGACTTCTCCAACCTTATACTTTGCTCCAGAGTGCCGTGGTTCATTGTGTATTAATGTGTTTCTGCAGCATTTACCGACCGCTGCAGTGCTGGCTGCTCTTCCACAGGAGTTTATGCTCCCGTTAGCTCCCGGTTAGCTCACACTGCAGCGGCCGCTCTAAAGTATTCACTGTCCGACTCACACAAGCAGCTGATGCATATCCCCAGTTCCCCTTAGCCTAAGTGAATGTGTGTCAGTCTGAATTGACACTGTTTGGTATCACAACGCTGTTATGAAAGTTTCTCTGGTATAAAACGGGTGATGTTGGCATAGCAACCGAAGCTAAACTGACTACTTGCATCCGATAGCTGCAATAATACAAAACAACACGTCTGCCTCTCTCCACAATGATCGATAACAGTGAACGGATGGTCAAAGTAAGGTACAAATAAACAGAATCACACGAAGCCTGGTTAGTGTTGCCTGACTTTATAAAGTGTGTTTATAGGCACTACTGCTTGTAGGCAGGCTGACAGTCGACCCATGGGAGGTGGGTTTAGTTTCCTGCACGCCTCGACGTAAGAGAGACGTAAGCGACGCTACCTCTTAGCTCCAAAGCTCTTGCCTCTGGACCGACAATTTTTTGGAGCTGGAAATTAAGCGGATTCCGGAGCTAAGAGCCGGCGCCGCTGTGGTGTGAACAGGAAAACCCGGCGCTTTTCAGGCTTTAGCTCCGAGCCGGAGCTGAAAAGGCGCTGGTGTGAAAGGGGCATAAGTCAATGGGAAAAAGTGTTTCCGGGCCTGGCAACCAAACGGAAGTGTAGTACTCCCGTTTGGCCAGCACGCATATTTTCATCTGAGTCCGGCGCACTTCCTGGGGGGCTTGCGGGGTGCGCGGAGAACTGCGCACAGCAGCTGAGGCCCTCAGGGCGGGGCCCCCCTGTGCAAGGCCGGGCCCCATGCAGCCTGCGTGATTGGCCTGTAGAGTATGGAATGCCATTTGCGCCATAATTCGCGCGGATTAACGCGGAGGTCCGTTTATTCGCGCGAAACTACGCGCGAATAAACGGGGAGGTCCGTTTGAGTTCAAAGTTTCAGTAACCAATCAGTGAAGAGCAAAACCAGACCAAAGCAATCTGTAGATGAAAAGTTCCTGACATTGTGAGGCTGTAAATTGTACATTATTCCAGATTCAGGGGACTATGTATTAATTTGCCTTTCAATATAATAAATATATCAACCAATATAACCTGCCTTTATTGTCTTTTAAAATAAAATCGCCTTATCTTATCTGAAGTGAAGGGTATTTGTGTCTCCTCAAATCACCTTTTAAATGTACTTCTTATAACATGGCATGGTGTAACATATCAAAATGTTCAGTCACTGGTCTTGCTAGAAATGCAATGTCACTCACCTTAGAACACTGTCTTATGAGATACTTAGCTTAGGAATCAGATTTTTGGAAAACACAGATGTACTCATGTCATCCATTTTTTTGGTGTTTCAGATTTGGTTCACAAAAGTAGTGAAATATATGAATTACACTATAGGCCTATATAAATGTGTAAATTAGAATTTGGTGTAAAATAGTTCTATCACTCTACTTTCACCACAGAAAAAGTTTCATATTCCATACAGAGGTTCATGTGATGTGTACAAATACACATTTTTCAACCATATATTTATGTTAACATAAGAAACTGTAAAATCTCAATATTTACAATACAGGGTTCATACACTTTTTCACCAATGATTTTAAATGACTCTTTCATGTGGCTAGCATGCGCTGCCTCGCCCATATTAGCACGTCTTGGGTCAATGTCTTTTGATAACCACAATTGGTACTTATCCTTTAGAAGCCATACATTGTTGAAACTGCACTTCCCTGGCATATTTATATCAAATAGTAGCTCCTGTAGACTCGAGGGGGTGATTGTAAACACCTCTCACCAGCGAAATACTGCCACAGTTGCCATTTTACATTTCATTATACGATACAGTATTTATTATCATTATAGTATTACTATTTCGGCGATCAGATAACACATAAATTATATTTGATGCAACTTTATTTATTTTTCCAAAACTTTGGGGAAAATCTTGCATTCCATGACTTTTCCAGGTTTTTAATGACCGTACGAACCCTGACAATATCAGAACTTTCTCAACCAACTGGAGCAGTGCCATGGTCTTTGTCTGTCTTCCAAGACAGTGGGTCTGGCTGCTGTGTAGGTGGGGGTGATGGTGCATGGGCTGCTGGTGGCTGTGTCGGAGGGAGGGAGGTGTGCTAGGCGAGACTTCTTTGCTGGCTGGGTTGATCGTGATGGCTGTGGTGGAGGCCTTTGTACCGAGGTGCATCTTAATCTTGTGGCAGGCACAGATGGAGGTGGAGGCTGCTGTAGTGATTCTGGTCCTTGGTGGTGATGGCTCTGGTGAAGGCCCTTGAGCCACGGTAGATCTTGACCTGGGTGCAGGCACAGATGGCGGTTCTTGCTGATAGGCCCAGGCAGCTGTGAAATCGGAAAGAAATATAGGACAATAAATACTACTAAGTTCATTAAAAATATAAAGTTCAAGTGGAATGTTTCTCAAGCACAAATAACAATGCACAACTCAAAATAAAATGGGGAGGTGGGACAGGAGTCTCTCTCTCTTACAACCTATTTAACTAAACCCACACAATGAAAGTACACTATTACTGTAATATTTACCTATCTTCAAATGGATCCTTGTTGTTGTTGCATCATGATTATGTTTCAGGTATTTGGAGACAGTATGTCAGATGAATTCAGAAAGTACTTAGCAGATTAAACAATAATGTTAAAAATCGGGTCTTGAGGTGGTTAAAAAGTTCTCTTACCAGAGACCTGGACATCACGGCCACCTGTTGAGCTCCTTCTTTTGAAGGAATGGCCACTGTTGACAAAACAAATAACAACAACATTGTTAAGTTAATCACCTCATGCTGCCACAAACGTGACTTTAGTTTGAATAGGAATCTCATTCTTTCACTTACTTTCCAAGTCTAAATCTATTTCACCGAGAGATTTTCCTCTGTAGACATCAGTTCCAAGTTCAACTGCCACGAGGAGTTTGCTCATCTCGGCGAGCTGAAGGGTGTTCTCCGTTAGCCGGTAATATTCGCGATGAACACGAATGTCATGTCCCATAAAGGTTGCCAATTGGTCATTATCTTTTAAATGCATTATCTGACTCATCGTAGCCACGTGCTTCCTCAGGTGAGTTGATGTGAGTGTATCTGGGTTCCTTGCTCCGCTGACAGCAGCATACTTTCTGAAACAGTCTGAACCTCGGGTATAAGATTCATTGTTCTGTCTTGCAAGTAAATATCCATTACTACCTAAAATGTCATTGTCTTCACTCCTTTGCTCAATTAGAAAGTCGAGTGATTTGGTCATGTCCTGAGTGAGAAGCACAGGTACTTTCCGCCCCCTTTTTCCTCTAATCACCAACCTGGTAAAGTCCTTACTCAACTCTTGTTCCAATATTGATAGGCACTTCATTACTTCCTCATTTGGTTGCTCGTTTGTTCTGTTGTTGTAGATTTACAGGGTATTTTTGCTGCCTCACCTTGCCGCCGTCTATTAAAGAGAATGATTTGGGAAAGAAGGCACTCACTAAGAGTTTTGTTTGCTTTAGGGTTCGGTCCTTCCAACAGTTTGGCTTTTGCCTCTTTCTCTGTAGACTTCAAAGCTCTGCTAAGCTTCATCACATCTTCTGTTAATGGGATCATGTCTGTTTTGTTCCATCTGGACTCTTCCAGGTTTGTTCGTGCGCTGCGTGAAACAAAATGGTCTCACTCAGCATCTATCAAGCCCAAGAAGCTTTTTACTCTGGCTGCAGCGGCCTCATCCTCAGCTTTCACATGCTGCCCAGCCACAATGCCACATACTGCCTTTAATGAGTGTCCTAACTTCAAAGCAAGCGATGGTGTGACATGCCTATATTTCGACTTAGTGAAACAGATGCTTGTGTTGCTGCCTGTACAGCCACATTAAAGTTGGGTGGCACCAAGACATCTTGATATTGTTGTTAATGGATTTGGCAGCAAGCACAAATCGACCTCACTCCCTCATCTTCTGACTTACATGTCCATCTTTTTTTATAGAATGCAAAACACAAATTGCAAATATTCATCTGCATGTGCAGGTTCTGATGGTTGTCTGTAAGTTACAATTTCACCCTGTCCAGTTTCCAAAACCTCAATGTTGTGGTGAAAATGGCCCTTCCTTCGAAGTCCCTCTAACATTAGGCGACGTTTTTTGGATGATGGAGAATGACACTTGGCTATGGCAACTTCTTGTTCAGAGCTATGTTTCCGCAGTCGATGCCGGGCCATTTTACTCTGTGGCTTCTTGCAGTGCACACAGAAATGTCTTTTGTCCCACTTTCTTTTTCCCTTTAGGCCGGTTTTAACTTTAACCTCCAACCTACATCCAACATCTTTATAACTTGCGCTTTCCTCTGTGTCAAGGTCTGTGTCACAAGTTTCATCCATATTACTTACGTTTTTTGGTAACATTGTTGTGCAATCCTTTCGGAATGTATCACCCTTTTTTGGAAGAGTTGATGACTTCAGACTAACCCTACAGTCCTGATTGTCTGAGGACTCATCATCAGAGGTCGACGGCACATATTCACTTTCCAGTTCATAACTTGAATCTGTCCAAGAGTCCTCATCCTCATAGCCACCCTGAAAAAAACACATCAAAGAAAACGGTTATAAGTTTTGCATATGTTACTAAAATCTACAATTGCTTGTTGAAAATGGCAAGTTAACCAGTACTCATTTAGATAAATAAACATCGGAACATCTTCCATCTATTATCCTTCGGTTGTCGCAAATTCGCTTCAAAACGAACTTCAAAACGTGGAGTGTGTAATGGAGCCACTAATGTCAAATAATTAACGTTTGTATACATCCGTAAATAAATTCAGTCAATAAGGGGTTAAGATATCCAAATCAGACATTAATCTGACTCAATAGAGGTCTAGTAAGTAGTTCAGTAAATATGTTTTACTAGTAGTTAACAGAACTCTGTACAGCCTCACATAAGACAGAAAAGTCCTTAAAAAAAAAAGTCCTTATTAGTTCCTCTTGATCCTCCTCTTTTTCTCCCTCACACTGCTCTTTTGTTCCTGCATGCTGCTGATCCGTTTCCCCCTCATGGTCCACCTTTTTTCTTCCCTGAAGCTCATACGTTCTTCCCTCGATCTCGCTCTCCTTCGTTCTTCCCTCGCTCAGATGAGCATGATAATATTGCAGATTTGACTAGACAGTATTCCAGTGTTTCTGAAATGGGGCTACGCTTGTGTCTAGGGAAACTGGAAATCATGAAATGTTGTGGAATTCCGGCACTTCCAGTGTTAACCAACATTACAACAGAGGACTATATATAGGTGTCCTTTATCTCTGTTTGCCTCTTGAGGCTTTGCATAAGGAATGCAATTTGTGTTAATTTGGCAATTTCTTAGCCTCCACTTGCAGCAGCCAGTCCCGCCAAAAGCCAATGGTCCTGGCCTCCATCCGCCTGCGGTTGGAACCAGGCCCTGAAACCCTCCCAGTCTTAAAAAGTTCAACCATTTCGGACGCCAGGAGTGGCTTCTGGTCCTGAAGAAACACGCTCTTCAGGACTGTTGGCTGGGCCTTCAAAATGTCCAATGCTCCAATCATTTTAAGACCTTCGCAAAACCTGTAAATGTAAGAAGTACCAGAAGAGAGAGAACATAACTAAATGTGTGAAACATGTCCTGTTACAACCTGTTTCCATTTTACAGCATGTGCACTTACTGTTGGAGGGCTTCCACCTTGCGTCCATCAACGTGGTGGTGAAGAGCGGCCGCCAGGAGCTCCTCCCTCTGGGTCAAGGAGCCCAAGAGGGAGAGCTCCTCTGTGGCCTCCTCCACTGCCTCTCTGGCCCCTTCGAGGGTTGTTGCATCGGCAATCTAATGTTAGACATGTGAACATTTGAATACAAAATGCATGGATAACATTATGCTACAATAATGATCATTCTGAATTGTCCACCCCTATAAGTTAAGCTAAATATATTCTAACAATGGATAACGATTAACTTAAGTGTTTCACTTTATAATAAGGGTTTATAATATTCCTTAATAACATCAATCTCCCATTGGAATACACAATACACTTCAGAGTAAGTATGCTATGACAAATTCAAGATTACTGAGTCTAAGGACACACCAGACCGAAGCTTTGTACAAAACAGACTGCTACATTTGAATGGAAATAAAGAATGTACTTGCCTTTTTGAGCTCGGCCCTCAGGGCGGGGTCGAATATGTCGTCTATACAGGCAGGGAGAGGTAGACCACATATCTGCAACAAAAATGACATACATTTTGTTTTCCGGGTCAAAACCGGTCCTGGAAAAGGCTCTAAAGGCACAATCAAATTCTTCCCCCCGGAAAGCATGCATTTGATTGGCTCTCACTAACTCCACTTTGACCCTGTCTTGTAGACACCGCAAAACCGTTTCAACGTCTACATGTCTGGAAAAGAAACAGATAAAAAGGGAATGGGAATAATAACATTAGCAATATTCGATGGGATTGTGCTTTACACAGTGATGCGTGCAGAATAAAAAGAAGAAAAAAATAGCAATTTGATATATAGTACAAATCAATCATTGTCATGTGAAGCAAGGAGTGGTTGGACCCAAATGCAGAGACTGGAGACAGCAGAAAACTTAACAAACATGTATATTTAACAGGCAGAACAGGAACTCAAGTAACAACAATCAACACGGAAAAAACAGAACTTCATGACATAGACAAACAAGGAACCGACGAGAACAGGACAGAAAACCAGGACTTTATACAAACAGGGTGACGAGGGGATGAAGTGCAAGTGGAGCTAGGAACAGGTTGAACTAATCAGGGTGGGGGAGACAATTAAAACTGGAGGGAAAACACACAGAGCAGGAAGTTAACTCAGAGAAGACAGAAGGAGAATACTTTCAATTTCAACAGAAAACAAAAAAAGAATAATACTTTTGTAGCTAAGATACCCCAGCTTATGCCATTTTCCATACCATCTTTAAAAAGATGGTATTGTGCGCAAACTGGCAGCCTCAGGATCAGAGCACAGGTGTTGGCCGTGGGGAAACCTGCTGGCCCGTCCTCCGGGTGGAGGAAGTTGAGATTTTTTGAAAACGCTTTTGTTCCGAGGCACTGTTGTTAAGTTTCTGTTATATCTCTCACAGGCTCCGCCCTCTACTGGACTCTATGGGTACTCTCTTACCCCGCAAGCATTCTCCCACTGAGCCTTCTATAGACGTAGCCGGCCCTGGGCGGGCCTACCTGAATGCGCGCGCATCACACCGTATAAAAGGAGGCCTCGCCTCCTGACCATCATCCTTTTCTCTTCAGCAAGCGGAAGTGTTTTTCACGGAGCTTAGAAAGACGGAAAAATTGAGAGATAATGGAGTCAGTTCTTGACCACAGGACCTGCCCGAAATGTCCAAACCTGATCGCGGGAGCGGATCCTCACCCCTCCTGTTTTTTGTGTATGGGGCCTAACCACGCTGTGAGCGGTATGGGCCCGACGCCGGCATGCTCAGCCTGCCAGATGCTTCCTCGGCTCACGCGTGAGCATCGTGGGCAGCATTTCCTGTCAGCAGAGACTCCGCGGGAGGAGGTGGAGGATTCGGATCTCGACGTCGTCGAGATGGGCGAATCAGGAGAGGAGGAAGTGCCGTTCCGATTCTCCCTTCCGTGGGGCCAGAAGACAACCCCGATTCCGGAGGAGGAGGACGAGGACGCCTCGGTGTCGGGAGGTCCGACTCTCAGGTCTGCACGTTTGGATTTCCCAGCGGTGATGACCCTGGCAGCGGAGCGCGTAGGCCTACCGCTCCTGCCACCGAGGCCTATAAGCCGCCTGAGACAGGGGTTTTACGGCCCGGTGCATCCAGCGCAACCAACCTTCGTTTCGCCCCAACTGCCTGATATATGGCGGTGTGTGGAGGCGACATGGCAGCAGCCATTTAAGACGAAGGTCCCAGTAGCCGCTATGGCAGGCATCATCAAGGTGGAGGGCCGCCCGGACGGGTGTGCCCCCCCTTGATGAGAGCCTGGTGGCCCATCTGCTTCCGCGGGCGGCTGGTTGGGCGGAGGGTAAGCGACCCCTGCCCCCGCTGCCCCGGGACCGAGACACTCTGGAATATCTGGACAAGATGTTCAAGCTCGGTACTGTTAGAGATATGAATGGACAACTAGTCCGCTTTTTCAAATCTCCGCGCGTCCCTAAACAAGCTGGTTATATTACAGGAAGGAATCCAGAGCATACAATTAACCGGTAATAGGACAATGCAATACAATCAAATACAGTACAAATTCAATACAGTTATCTTTTTGATCCCACATTTACCTGATACTCACGTGAGCCAGCCAGAGGAAAGAGGGGGAGCACATAGCGTGGTTCCTGTCTAAATACCTCGCTTACAAGAGGAGGAGTTATCTGCGCCTCCCTTCCAGACCTCCGTGATTGGCTGCCCAAATATCATCAACACCTCACATCTTAAGTTTCCCAATCACAGTGGCCCAGCTTCATTATCACAGGGATCTGAGATGACTGTATGTTAACTCCTCTCCTTCCCCCTCTTCCTTTGTCCTCAAAAACCACATGCTAACAGGCCCAAAACCAGCTCAGTTTTCTACACAAATCATTTTCCCCTTTTAAGCTTCTTCATAGTTTACTAACATGAATACATACAAATATTTCCTTACAATTCCCCCTTTTGCACTCTTAAAAAAGAGTGCAACTTACACAAGGCACTTGAAACATAACTATTGTCGCTCCTCTCCACTGTGTTCATCTCTCAACATTATATTTAGAGCCCTTTAAACATTTGGAAACAGCCCTTCATAGCAATTTCTTATGGCAGAATGAGAGGGAGACCAAAACATGTCAAAAAACTGCATCCTTGTCTGCTGAGTCTCCATACTTGTCCTCTCCGGATACAACTCGAATGGTTTCATCAGACCATCTCTGAGGGCAGGATGGGCTGGTTACACGCAGCACATTTAGGCGCCAGGACCCTGTGGTAGTCTTTCAGACAGTAGATTTTATTCTCAGTGTCCACAGTGAAGGGCACTCCGTCCAGGCTCTCGTTGCAGATGACGCAGCGGAAGCAACCGGGGCGGTAAGACTTCCCCAGGGCCTGCCGGCCTGCATGTCCATGATCAGATGTCCACCTGCGTTGCACTTGTCTGCAGACTGCTGGAACCCAGAGTACAGAAAGTCCTCTTCACAGAAAACCCTTCCTGCGTCATAGTAGAACGCCTTCCCTCTCAGCCTTCGACTACAGGCGCTGCAGGTGAAGCAGCTGTCATGGTAGAGGCTGCCCATAGCTTGGCAGGCCTGGCTGGCTCCATACACCGTCTTGTTGCACTTAACACACATTTCTGTTTCCGCGGAGAGTGGAGTCCCCTGTGTCGTCCTGGCTTGCCGTGTCTTTGTCCCCTCTGATCCGCTGACGGCGGCTTCTGGGCTGCCTGCTAGAGAGATGTCTTCCTTCTCCTCCGGCTTGCTGATGGCGGCTTCCGAGTCGCTGCTGAATAGATGTCCTCCCGATCTTCCTTCTCCGGTCCGATGATGATGCCTCCCGGCTGCTGGATGGATGTCCTCCCGATCCTCCTTCCCCGGTCCGATGATGACAGCATCCGAGTCGACCTCCATGACGAGAGCCAGATCCGTCCTGATGTCGTCTAGGGTCCTCGCAGGTGTTTTCCCGACCGCACACTGGCTCCAGTGGTACCAGTTGTCCCCCTTTCCTTGTAGGCGGACGGCATGGGATGTCCTCTGGGTCACTCGGTCGGGGCCGGAGAGCCTGGGGTTGACAGTCAGCCTCCTGCGTCTCGGGTCCCCCTTTTGGCATCAACAACCTGTGTGGAGAAATCTGATACAAATCCCTCAAGCCTACGCTCCGGGCTCTGGGGCCCTCGGCTGTTTGACCCACCAGTGCGTGGCCACTTGGAGCCTGTTGGTGGGGTGTCTTAAAACAACAGACGTCTGTGCACAGGTTTTCTAAATTAATTGTGCAGCTTCAGAATCTTAATACTTGGACTGTGCCAACTAAATAAGAACCCCAACATCTTTAGGTAAACTAAATAACATATTTCAATAGCTCTGAATTTCTGACAAGCATCTGTGTTTATTTTGAAATGAAATCCTTGAGATCCCATTAAAAATCTAAATATGATTTGAACTGCTAATGTTTCTGGTAAAGAAACACACTAATGTTATGGATTCAAAAACAACCAAAATCACAATACTAACAAAGTGAATGGCTTCCTGGTGATACTGCTTCTACCCGTCAGTGCTTAGATATTATCCCGCTGAAAAAATTAATACAGAATTCCAACAAACTGTCATCAAATGTCTTTCTATTATAAATGTAGATGAAATGTATATCCCCATAATGACCTAAACAATAAAGTTTATGGCTCTTACTTCTTTACCAGGCTAGTTACATGATGTTGTCTGTTGAAACATTACTCACAGGTCAGCTTCTTCAGTATTCCATTCTGGACTTACATCTCTCCCAGCAGCCCCTTGGCCACTGATTCTTTATCTGTGTTACCTACTATAACTCAATCAATATTAGAGACCTGTCAACCTTCATCAAACAGTGTGTTATCCCCAGATATGGAGCAGGTCAATTCCAAAACTGTCAATCAATGGTCAGATTGAACAATGTAGTTGGGCAGCAGGTTCCTTTCAGTCCCTAAATGAAA
The DNA here is from genome assembly GCF_902827115.2 of Pseudochaenichthys georgianus. NCBI lineage: Eukaryota > Metazoa > Chordata > Actinopteri > Perciformes > Channichthyidae > Pseudochaenichthys > Pseudochaenichthys georgianus. The sequence goes on from NC_047512.1 coordinate 44,289,636, forward strand.
AATGTACATTGTGAAGTTTACACTCCCCCTTTTTTACACATTATCCCATGTGTAAACAAAATCCTGCATGGGTAGAAAACCTTCAGGTCATAATGGATTATAAGACAATACCAAACATTTTTCCCAAATGTACATCCATCATTTCCCACAGTAAACACTCCAGTAAGTGTTTCTCTCCATCTTTCAGTCCTAAAAGAAACAGAATCGTCCTGTGTTAGTTTGAGCTTCACATTCTGCAAACGGCCACCTCCTGTGGGAGTGAAACATCATCCAGCAGATTAGATACGGTTTCCCCTTTTGTGCAATGTTAGGAAACCTCTCATTTCACACATTATTATCACACAAAAATAATGTGTTAGTCCAAAACATGCTTGATTAGTCATCGTTTTAAATCATGCAGTTGCACTGATCAGGTGCAGACATACACACACTCACACTGTCAGGTTGTAAAGTCAGGTCTGGTCAGGTTCACCTCAGAGTCAGTCATTGAGAGTGCCTTCCCAAGTTACCCTGTCGGTCAGGGTCAAAGGTCAGTTGGTCTCAGTCTTTTTGGCCATGTGTCGTGCCCTGCAGAGATGTTCCAGCACAGGCCAGCATCCTCCGTCTATAGAAATCTGTATATATGGAGCGCCATCATTTATTAATTCACAATTACAACTATAATGTTCAAGATATCTCCAACCCCTCCTTGCTGTTTCCCACATTCCCTGAAAAGTGTCTAGCCAAAAAAATGTCACTTCCTTATTGTACTATTACTATTACTACAATTAATTTACACCTAATTAGTATTAAAATGACTAATAGATCTATTTCAGAAACATGTGTACATCACTATCTTGTGTCAAAACATTACTAGGATCTGTAAAGCTCTGCTATGTATTCCATAACTCATTCTATCAATTTATCTTCAATTCTGGTGCACTTAAAGAACAATGTTACCTTCTTTAACAGTGCGTGGAACTCTGGGTGTCCGAACATGCAACAATTACTCCCTACTGTAACAAATTAAAACACTACCAAATTCACACAATAATAATAAAAAGTCTAGTGCATACTAGGGCTGCACGATTCTTGCTCAAATGTGAATCACGATTTTCCTCCATAAGAATTGAGATCACGATTCTCACACGATTCTCATCGTTTCAATGAAAATATTTATTGCACTCTTACTCTTAGACGTCACGTGAGTACAATGAATTTAAACAGACAACATTTGTCTCTCTTGTAACAAAAACATAACTTTGTCTTTAGTTGCTGAATACTGAACAAACATTACAACATTCAAAATGTGGAACCTGGAGCCAACTATTGTGGCTTTAACAGACACCATCAACATCAAAGTGCTGGACTTAAATCCCAGTCTCAGTTTCTTGTAGTAAAAACATAGAGTAACTAAAATGAATTTGACAGCCAAATACTGTGGCTTTAAACAAAGTGCTTGACTTAAACTCAAGTCTCTCTGGTAACAAAACATACAGTAACTAAAATAAAGATATTGCTGCTGCCTGAGTGCTGAACATAAAAAATAGAATGTTTGCAGCTTTATAATAACAAAATGTAAACTTTGCAGTAGCACCTGTCCACAGTGACAGGACACCCAACTACTGTACAACAACACCAACCTGTTTGTTACAGGGAGGAATGCACTTACGTTACTCAGAATACCTCACCACAGTGCTGAATATAAAAACAAAACAGTCACAGCTTTAGAATAATAATATTTAAAAAAGCCTAGCCGGCTAGCACCCAGTTCAACTACTGCACTTAAAGGTTCTTGTACTGAAAAAACATAAACTTAAACAAAGTGCTAGACTCCACTGAGTAGTAATGTCACTGAATCAAAATGATTGACTGAATATAAAAACGGAACAGAACATAAAGTTACAGCTTCAGAATAAATGTAAATAAAGCCTAGCTGCCTAGCTACTAGCACAGTCCATCTACTTTTTTCGGCACAATCACAACTTCCCTCTCACTCTCGCCAGAGTCGCCACCGGGATTTTCATCGGTGTTGTTGTCATTGTCCTCGACCTCCTCGTCACTCATTTCTGTTTTTCTTGTACTACTAGTCGCTCTCGTCACTCTTTGCTAATCAGTGCTAATGCTAACGCTTCTGTAAACATACTGCCGGCTCCTGCCCTCACGTGCTGCAGTCAGTGAGTGTTGCCAGGTATACTTATTATAAGCCACATTGGGCTTATCTTTCTGTAAAGTTGCTTGGTAGTAAGTAATAATGGTTGTTGCGGTTGTGAGCTTGTAGACCCGACATATATAGGTTTAAAGTGCTCATGTTCTTTTGCGCTTGTTTTCATAGACCTGGTTGCTTATTCCTTCCGCAAAAACTGGCAACCCTCGTGGCTGCAGCGTTAACACTGCATGAGAGGAGGAGAGACAGACAGAACACTACCATTTGGATGCGATCATGGTACTTTAATGTTAAATGTATAGAGTATATTTGCTTTACATCGTTTAAGTATGATTGACATTGCAAGTTGGTATTATTCAGAAGAAAAATAATTAAAAAATGTTAAAAAATCCCACAAAAAAAAAATCAGCTTGACGTCATAGGATCGCCGTAATTTAGAAATGAGATCGCATAGGTGTCTGAATCGAGATCACGATCTTTTTTCGATTAATCGTGCAGCCCTAGTGCATACTTCCTTCATGCCCCCCCCTTTTCCTATCAGTGTGTTTTAGACTGATTTTCCACTTCACTTTAATAATTCTCCTCTTTTCCGCTATTTTTTATTTACCAATTGACTAATTTATGGTCCATACATCTTCTTATCTTCACTTATTTATCAAGTCAATTCAAGTTATTTACAATACATTAGTAGATACCTTGTGAAGTATTCACAATAACTAATCCCCTCTAGGATATGAAATCCATTCATCTTTACGCAGATACTATTCCCTGATCTATATTTTGTTCATGATAACAATGGTATAACAACCACACGTTTTACCCATAGCTAGTTTCTATAACCAGACTATTATGTGTGACCTAATAATCAGATGTCTTGTTTGCTAACCAAGAATAGTAAACCTTAACCTTTTCAGCATTCCAGACCATCCTTTAAACAATTTAACTAAATTGCTAGTCAAAATACCAATACCACAGGAATTTTTTTTGTACTTTTGACAGGGGCACAAAGGCCACTTTGGCCGTGAATTGCATTTTTTTTAACAGGGCATCACGGCCAAAGTGCGGGGCAACGACGACCATGGCCGTCGTGAAATTCCCACCCTGGCACTATACCTTCAGAGCTGTCCCACACAGGTGGCTGTTATTGTTGAAGTTAAAAACCAGTCGTCCGTCATCCCGAGTCCCGGCGCAGGAGTGGTCTCGCAGGTGGAGGGCGCCGGAGTGGAAGCCGGCTTCGAACAGCTGGCAGCGCGAGACGGACATGGTGCCTGAACTACTTTCACAAATGATGGATGAGTCTATGAAAGAGAAATACAAATAAATATAACAAACATATTTCTATAGTTTTTGATCAGCGAGAAAACATTTTGAAGCTGTACATATTGTCTGAAAAGTTCAAGTCGTGACAAATTAACAGTTGTGAAGGGGGATGCTACAGAGAAACACGCGACTCAAGGATAACGTACAAATCTAAATGTTTATTTTGGACCAACAGTTTGAATAAATTATCATATTCGGTGAGAAATCCAGTTTTTTCTGTTGTACAATATCTGAGCCTTGGTTGCCATTGTTAGTGCCAGAAAACAACAAATAATAATAACAAATTGCCTTAAGCTGCTGATCGCACACCTTTTTCAATACTGCAACTGTTGTAGCTCCCATACGCCGTCAGTGGTGCATGAAGATACTTTTAGTTTAGTGCACCTTATGAGATGAATACAAGGACCACCCATTTTTAGCAAAAGTACTGTAACTAACCTAAACTTGAGAAGATCCCATTGTCCTGTGCTTTTTCGTTGATGTATAATACATGAACAAGCTATTGTAATATGTAGCATCGTCTACAACTCCATTTAACTTCCCTTAGCTCAAAGTGAAAGCAGTGTTTAAAGAGGAGCTGTTCTCACCGTAGCTCTCGTTGTTGGCCCGATGGTGGTGCTCATCACAAAAGCAGCCGTACACACCGTCCTTCTCACCACACCACTCGTGCTCTGCGCAGTCCAGCTGTTCACAGGGGTCTGACTCAGCTGTAGAAATAGTGGGAAAAGAACGAGACAAGAAGGGATACAACAGAAACAAATAATTGACTTCCACATTCATTATCTTGGCTATCCATAGCACAATGACAACCTACCGCAATGCAAAGCAGAGCGCCATTCAGGGATGTGTAACTCCAACACTGAGCAGGTTCTCTCATAGGCTGCGATTGCAGAACACAGCATGCCATTGGCTGGAGTGTAGAGGCAGAGATCAAAGACACAGGAAGTGTAAAACGGCTGAGGGTCAGAGTGCAGGTGACAGGCACTGAACGGCCCGCTAGTGTTGGTGATGACACTACAGAGCTCGGAGTATCGTCCCCCGACGTCGTCCAATCCATCTCCACCCCCCGTTCCTCGATCGGTGGATCCACATCTGGACAACACGTTACAGGTTTTACAACTTTGGCTGTCTTTCAACACAAGTTTATTTTGTTTTTAAAAACCGCTCACCCTGGTTGGCTTTTGGGAGACTTCCAGCTGTGTCCAAATTCATTGTCATGTTGTGCCGATGTGCCATTGGGTAAGACTTTGTCATCTGCAGAGTCACCGTTGAGATTTCCGCACATCCCAGTGACTCTGCTCTCACGGTTGTTGTTGACTCTCACCAACAAAGTACTCCTGCCATCAAACTGGACGGTCAAGTCCTTTGCATTGACCTCTATGAAGTGTCCCTGCCTTCGTATATGCGCTAAGGTTCCTGCAGTGCTGGGAAGAGTCACCTCAATTCCATTTATCTGGAGGAATGAGGGAGGGGGATCAGAAGTGAAGAGGTACTCGTGATATGCTATTATTACACCAGGAAGAAATCAAAAGTTCTTCATCTGGAAAGTTATTAAAAGTGTACCTTAACTCTTTTGCTGGGTCCAATCGTGATATTCACACTCTCTGGTTGCTTCGTGAGGTAGATATCCACCTCCGACACAAAGGACACATGGTTGTTCCCTCTGTGGTTGTTGGTGGCTACGACCTGAAACCCCGTGTCATTGGTGGTGTCGCTCACACTCTCAGTAACGATGTAAGAGCATGTGCCCTGGAAATGAGCCAGTGCCCCATCAAAGGTCCTGTAGTGAGGGTCCCCCCACACGGTGCAAGTAGACATCGCATCGAAGCAGCCCAGCTCTCCGTGTCTGACGGTGCAGTCTTGTGTTGGGGTGCACGATACAGCAGAGCAGCGCAGGTCATTGGGAGCATGGCATGCACATCGCTGGGAGCAACCCTCCGTCCAGAAGGACTCGTCAGCCTGCAATAGCACGAAAGAGCCACGTACACAATATAAAAATGCTGCAATTATTACATTAAAAGGCAACTAAGAGGATACATAATAAGTAGGGGTGTAACGGTTCACAAACATTTCGGTTCGGTACGTACCTCGGTTTTTAGGTCACGGTTCGGTTCATAACATATTTTTTTTTAATTATTATTAAACTGTGAATAATGTATTCACTCAAATAAATACAAAATATAATAAAATAAACATTAAGGTGCAGCATTTCGATGAACTGAAATAATCTGAACTTTACTGTACAAGTACTCACAAAACATAAACTATTAGTTTTGGGTTTTTAATTATTATTAAACTATGAATATTCACTCAAATAAATATAATAACATAAACATTAAGGTGCAGCTTTTCGATTAACTGAAATAATCTGTATTTGAACTGTACTGTACTAGCACCTAAGCAGCCAGTTAGACATAATGACTTGCTTGTCATTGTATTTTCATGTTGTTCTAAAGAAAGATGAACTTGTCCACATTGCTTGCCGAAAGGGCAGATCTGCTGGCACTAGCAATGTCTCCTGCTGTGGAGAACACACCCTCTCGCTAGGGACAGAGGTAGCAGATACAGCCAGGTAGCGCTTTGCTACCATGGCAACATAAGGATATTTGCCGTTTGTAATAGCTTTGGCTCGGTCTGAAGTTTCTGCGAGTGGTGGAGGCTTAAATGCTAGCGGGAGTTGGGTTTGCACTTCAGTCTTTTGGTACCGGTGACATTCACGTTCGGGTGATGCCTTTTTCAAATGAGTGTGCAAGTTTGATGTGTTGCCAGCCGCGTAACCAATTTTAGTTGAACAATGCCGACAAACAGCTTTGGTTCGGTCCACCTGTCTTTGTCCGTCATCCTTGTTCGTAACTGCGAAACCAAAATGTTCCCAAACCGGACACTTCAATGATGCTGGAGGATTTTCGAGCTCAACTTTATCTGCGTTCGCCATTTCGAGAGTTCCTCAAATTACTGACTACATTTGAACGCATCCCTCTGACCAGCTCGTCCAATGAAATGACTTGCTCGCTCTATGACGCGTTGATCACAATGGGAGCAAATTACTCTGAATGCTGCGACGCAGCACCTGAGAATGCTTCCAAGAAGTTGTTCACGTTCTCATTTTTTTACGTTTAACGTTATATTCGTTCGGTACACTTCGGTACACATGTGTACCGAACCGAAGGGCCCGTACCGAATAATTTCGGTACGGGTACGTGTACCGTTACACCCCTAATAATAAGTGTAGCACAATAAAGTGTTATTCATTTAGCCTAGGTTTAAGTAATCTGTTCATAAACATGGCCACTATTGTCGCGTTGTTCTGGTCTTTCTCTGCATCATTACTTGTCACTTTAGGCAATGGGATTGTGACGGCCGTGACTAAGCAGATTGATGGATCATTGGTACACATATCTGGTGTTTTTTTCATTAGCGGTTAAATGACGTACGTTGTAGTAGAAGCCATTGTATTGACAGCCACAGCTTTCCACGGGTACGCATCTTGTCCCACTCCTGACAAAACCTTCATCGCAGAAACAGCCCTCGGAGCAAACCTGCTCACAGGTGGCATCGATGCTGCTGGCACAGGTGTGGCCACAGTCGGTGCCACACAGCTCATAATGGGCGTTGGCGGGACAGTCGAGTGCTTTGTACGTGAGAAAATTAAATGATGGTTGTCAGCTTTTGTGTAGATGCAGTAGATCAATATACTTCTTCTTGGAAGACACCTCTTTGATGGTTTTATTAGGCTGCTTGGATGGCACTTGAATGTGTACTTACTGCAAGTGGTGTTGTCTCTCCAAGAGTAGATCCGAACATTAGCAGACTGACAGGCGCTGACGTATGTTTCAACTGCCCTACAAAGAAGCTCTCGGCTTCCATTCCCCGAGATACAAACATCGAACACACAGTTATTGAAATATGGCGCTGGGTCCACTCGCTCATGGCAGAAGCTGAGAGGGCCGTCAGCTGCTCGAATAAGCTCACATTGGGATGTTGCTGCTCTCTCATTGGCACATTGTGGGCAAGAAGAACCACACCCATCAGTGCAGGGGTGGCTGCCCGTTACTTTCCAACTTGCCCCGAATGCTTGTGGAGTGTTGACCGTCATTCCAGATGGGGTGTGGAACTCATCATTTGGATTTCCATTGAAGTTTCCACACAGTCCGCATGTTTTCCCTCTGATGACAATAGTTAAAAACATCCAGATTTAAAATGATACTTGAGTCTCATCATTTAAAGAAGATTCATTTTGAATAAAAACATTTGAACATGGGCTTCAGGATATTTGGCGTTACCTATAACTTGGCGGTACAGAGATAGACACTGTAGGCCAAAATCAGCACTGAGAAATGTGCGAGATCCACTTGCATAGATAGATACATGACTATTCAAGAGAACAGGTAGGTTTTTAGTCTCTCCATTCACCTATGACATTGGGAAAAACTCATTAAATGGCATAGATTTATATTTGCCTTGCAACTCTGTTTCTTCTTCAAAATAAAAGCATCAGTGTAGATTTAAAACACGTATGATATATGATTGATAAAACATTTTTTTGATAGTTTTAAATCTGTAGCTTACCTGTACCACACCTTGGCTTCCACTTGCCATTTGCACCCGATAGCCCCACACTTTCACAAACACTTCAGCTGTGACTGAAACCTGCAACCCTCTCCAAGGCTCGTTCCTCGCCTCCACTGAAAATGGGTGGAGCTCTTCAGTCTCATTGCAAGGCTTGGCCAGAACATAGCGGCACGTTCCCTGGAAGTCAAAGGCCTTTCCATCGAATGTGAGGTAGTGAGGGTCACCAGAGGCATAGCAGGTGCCATGAGGGTTAGGATGGCATCCAAATGCCCCCTCTACCACCCGACAGGACTCCTCAGGACTACAGGAGGTGGGGGCACATTGGACTGCCCCAGTAGTGCCATTACAGACACACAAGCTCTGACATTCTTCACCGTCCCAGAACCGTTCGCCACCTTGTCGGTAGCGTCCTTCGTGATGGCATCCGCAGGATGTTGGTGGCACGCACTGGTTGCCATCTAGGACGAGACCATCATTGCACTGGCAACCCTCCTGGCACACAGTGTCACAGGCAAAAGGGAAAGAGAGGCTGGGGCAGGCGGAAGGACACGAGCTGTCACAGAGTTCATAATGGCTGTTTGGAGGGCAGTTTTGCGCTAGAGAAAAACAAAGCAATTCATTTAGTAAAATAATTTATATAATATCAAACACATCTGTAATAACATGAACAAAATGGCTTACCACAGTGAGTGGATATCCTCCAGTCTCCTAGGGCCACGCCCTTTTGTTGACATATTATTGCGTAATCCCGTAGGAACTCACATAGGGCCGCTGCTGGATCTATAGAGGCTCGAGTGATCTCCACACATGCATCAACGTGCTGCAGTGGGTCCACCGTGGCCCGACACTGGGCAAACGGCCCACGTGGTGAGTGAAGAATGCTACAACGAGAAACCGAATAATTGGTTCTGGAGTTGTTGTGATGGCTTTCCACACAGTGTGCAGCCAGGGAGCCGTCTCTCCAACTGTCCCCAAAGTCCTGAGCGGTGTCGACCTGGACGCCATTTGGTGTGCGCAACTCGTCATGTTGGTGACCATTGAAATTACCACAGAGTCCACCGAGTGAACCATTGTAGATACCAGGTGCAGTGACACGCACCAGATGAGGCCAGACTGTCTGCACGGTCACACCAAAGGCAGTGCGGATGATGATACTGTGAATGCTGCTGTGGTAGATTTGGATTCTGGTGGAAGCTGCGCTGTAAGGGAGTCTGATCTGCTGACCATCAACCTGAAGGGCCGTTCAAACAGCCATTGTCAGATGTTAGGGTGAAGTGCGTTTCAGTTATATAAACAATAGTTTGTACCTTTTTATGCGTTATTCAAACCATGAAGACATCTTATTTTTCAATAAAGGTTCTCTTGTGTCACAACATTGCTTTTAATTAGCTCTTAGAAATATATGTGGGACTTACCAGAACTTTGCTGCTACCTGTCATTTCAATGGATACTTGTGTGCCCTCTGCCTCAAACATTAGCACCCTGGCAAAACCCTGTTGTCCTCTGGGTAATTGTTCTGCAGTCACCGCAAAATGTGGGTGACTAGACAATCCCATTACTTTGGCAAGGGTCAGTCGGCATGCCCCGGGGTACTGGTACGTCAATCCATCGAACGTCTGGTAAGACCCTGGGCCCCTTGTCCAGCATGTGCCATAGCTGTCAGGTGTGCATCCTCTTTCTCCCTCCTCCACCCTGCAAGACTCTAAGGGACCACAGCCATGGGATTGGCAAGTCATGGAGCCATAGCTGCACCTGCATTGTCTCCCACAGTCCTCGTCCAGGATCACAGATTCTCCAGAGCGGTAGTATCGGCCCTCAAAGCTGCAGCCACACTGAGCACGAGGGACGCAGACCCCAGCACTCAGGATGTAGCCAGCATTGCAGGTGCAGCTCTCCTGGACAGGGAGAGGGCAGTTCTGGGTAGAATTGGGATTGACACAGGTATCTGGACATCCTGTGCCCTGGGACACGAAGCGGCTGTTGGACGGGCAGGGGATTTCTAGAAAAAAGGAAACAACAGTCATCTTGAAATCTTGGACACTTACTGTATACCCGGAACATTTTAAGATATAATGTTGATTGAAACACAGACATACCACAGAAGCCTCGTCTCCTCCAGCTTGGCAGCTGGACGCCATTCTGCTGACACTCACTTGCATACACACTGAGGGCTTCGCACAGAATGGGTTGGTAGCCTCCTGCTATACACAAGTCCTGCACACAGCTTTCCAGATAGTCCTGTGGGTGAAGTTGTTGATGGCAAGCAGCAAAAGGTCCAGAAGTGCTCGTGAGGATACCACAATGAGCAGATGTGCTGTATAAAGCTGTCTGAGCCGCAGTGCACCTCGCGCAGTCCAAGCCTCCACATCGGGACCCACAAGCAGGCTCATCGTCTCCTGATGCTTTCCAACTGTTCGCAAAAACCACATCGGAGCTCACGAGCTCGCCTTGGCGGGTTCGGAAGTCATCCTCGGGATGACTGTTGAAGTTTCCACACAGGCCACATGTTGCATTCTGGTACGTGTAGGGTAAACGAATCCTAACATAACTATTTGTGTTATAGGACACCTCCAAGCCAAAGACAGTGCTGATGACCACAAAGAAACCTGACTCATACACCTGGACAGCGCCATTGGAAAGGGAGATCGGAGTGGCTTCAAAGTGTCCATTAACCTGTGATGACACCGGCGAGCAGAAACAAAGTTGTACAAGTGTGAACTAAAAGAGGAATATCACAGAAGGTTGGGATTCAGTTATCGTTGCTTACCTTAGCCATACCACGCCATCCTTTGACCAGCTCGATTGTATCATTATAGACATGCACTTTGACCAGTCGTGTCCAGGCGACTCGAGTGCTGCCTCTGTGCTCGTTCTTGCCCTCTACTCTATAGTAGGGCAACCCACGACCACATTGCTCAGAGAGAACATACGTGCAGGTGCCCTGGAAGTGAAACACTTTGTTATCGAAGGTATAGTAGTGTGGATCACCGCTGATGGTGCACCTGCCTCTCCGCACGGTCCGGCAGGAGAACTGAAAGGTAGTGGGTCTGCAGACTTGGGAAAAAGAGCAGGGCTGGCTGTGACACTGCAGGCCTGTCCGGGTGCACGTGCATTTCTGAGCACAGGATCTGTCGCTCCAGAACGAGACGCCCTGCCGCACGGTTTGACCTTTGAAGGAATGAAACGTTTCTTGAAATTCATTGACTTTTAAATGCAACTTCAGGGCGTTTTGACTTGTTAGCAAAGCTGACGGAAGAAAGACTTGAAAGACAGAACAGCTGCCTTTAAACTGCTGTTTTTGTTCAATAGGATTGAATTGTTCTATAGTTCAAGAAGCCCGAATACATCCTCAGACTTCTTCACCGTTTAGTGGTCACATGCACTAAAGTAAAGTCGGTATGGTGACCGCCCTCTGGTTCGGCTTTTACCATTAAAAGTGCAGCCGTGGATCCAGGTCCGGAAAGCCCAGCGACCGGCTACCTTGACGTTGCTGTTCGATCCGTTGCTAGAGAAGGACCCAGGGATGGAGAAATGATGAGTGGAGTTGATTGTGTCATATCCAGCCTGGAAGTACATATCACAGATAAGGAAGCGTTGATATCAACTGCATTTTCCATTAAGACTTGAGAAAGGCATTTTCATTAGTACATCCTAACCTGTGCTTGGCGTGCTGTCGATGCTATTCTCCCATAGTTCATTAGCACGAATGAGTAGTTACCTCCAGAGACCAAGACTGCTTGGAACGTTGATCCCTAAACATGTTTTGAGTATGATTATCAAAGTGAATCTGGTTCAAAGTTAAATGTATTCTTCCATTTACAACACTTACTCGTCCCTTGTTGCGCACATTAGACCACGTTGCAACAAAGACCCAGTCGGCGCTGAAGTGTAACCCTGGGAAGTAGGTATCGATGTCCTGTGTGGCTCGTTGGAGCACTCTGCCGCTGGTGTATTGGTGGTAGGTGATCTGACCCTTGCTTGCGTTGTTTAAATCTATCCATAAGGGAGCGATTAGATCTCTGCTCCCGTGCATCCTTTGAGGTGTATGTGTACTCCACGAGGTGTCAAAGGTCAGGTGGCCATTGCGGTTTACCTGCGAACCAAAGGAACAGACTCAACATCATCATTGACATATATTATTAAATATCAACAGATTTAATGCTTTATTATTTCAAAACAGGAATAAAACATGTTTTGACTACAACTAACTGCTGTACTTATTTAGTATCTGAAACATTTTGGATAAAGACGAACAAATCATTTCTAACTTCACTAAACATTTTTATTTTTTCAGTAGTTACAGTTACACATTTTCAAACCAGTATTGAAAGGAAAGTGAGTTTTTTTTAAATTATTTTAACATACATAGATGTGATCGTGCGACTGGCCAAAATACACAAAAGGTCGTTGCAGGGGAATTTGAGGAGAACTTCCATCGTCTGATCGTAACCTAGGAGTTCGAGCAATTGGGTAGAGTGGTCCTAGAAAGAAAAAAAGTGTCTTATTTTTCAGAAAATATATAAGGCCACATCGAGCCCCTCATGGCAAGTGCAAGTGCGGTGCTGAAAAAGATGTCGCACAATGTTGAAACTTTTCTTCACACTGACATAAATGTGCTTTTGGGGTTGAATGGACTATTATATTCCTATTTATAAAACGGACAAGTCAAATCAAGCAATCTGATTGGTTCTTAGCCGTGATATACTGAGCGTATACCACGGGTAGAATTGTAAGTTACTTTTCACAACAAGTCAGTATCCCTCCGCGTCTGAGAAAAACAGTATACAGTTGGACTGGAACAAGAAAGCAGCGGAGAAGTAACGGGCAGAAACCCTCCTTTTTACGCAGCGGTCCAGACATAGACATCAAACGGCTAAACATACAGTGTGCAGTTCCTTTGGCATCAGGGCAGGGATATCTAGATACTTCCCAAGGTCTGACAACATGAAGTGTGCTACTTTTAAAGCAAGCAACGATGTTTTCAAATCTGTAAACAAAGAGGTCCGCAAAAACACTATCGACCAATCAGATTGCTTGATTTGACTTGTCAGTTTTATAAATATATTTACATTTCTTCCGTTACGAAACAAACTTACAAACCATACGATGGAAACATTTAAGATTAACTTCGACCTCCGGGGGGTCTTACTATGCAGGAGTGGATTGAGCAGTGCCTATCTCCAGAAAGAAAAAGCTTCGCGTCGGGCTGAACCACGCCCCTTAGCTGTGATATAATGAGCATATACCACGGCCTGTCGTGAGCTATTGCTTAAATATATGCTGAACATCTACAATATACCTTTTTCACAGCAGACACAACATTGACAGCATCCCATTTACTCAATATAGATCCAGGGTGGTGATAATGTGAACACTGGCTGAGCTGACTGGGACACTTGAAGTCAAAGTCTCAGCTCAAAAGGGTCCAATTGAGTCTAGTTTACAAAGGACCACCTGGAAGTCTTCTTTATAGTGTGTCAGTGAAACACAACATCACTGTGGGCTTGAGATGCAGACGCAGCAGACTACACTTCCTAACACGTCCCAGATGCAACCAGAAGGGGGCGATGAGACACTGCCTTTCAGCCTGGCATTATTCATCTAGTTCGTGTGATACCTCCCTAACCTAAGTAGGTTTGGCTATCAAGCAAGTCAAATATGAACATTTAAGCTTAATGGTACTTCATTGTTTGGAATGTCCTTGTGAAGACAACTTGACATTAACATGCAGGTCTAAAAGTCAATGTAAAAAGCCTCCAACATTGAAGGACAATGCTTGCCGTCAGGGAATACACATGTTATGGTAACACAAATGGTTTCTTTAAGTTTGAGGATTGGGGCTGGTCTTATAACTAAGACATTTACAGTACATGTTATCTTGATTCATGCTAACCAGTCATAACAAAGACATCTCATACACTCAAGTGTCATAGTTAACCAGATGGCATACACATTCATTAGGTCTCCTTAATGTGTATGTAATGTCAGTTGTACGTACAGTCTGACTGCTGTTGTCCTGTTTGACTGCTCTTAGTGTGTAGCAGGCTGTTGAGAGCTGTTTCTGAGTCAAGCGACACCTTGCTGTAATCCAGGGGATATAGGTCTATTCCTGAAGTGATAACTGCTTTGAGCGACTGATTTTATGACTAACCCATTAAGAGCATGAAGATATTATCTTAATATCAACTCACCTGGAGAGTCAGCAAGCACCGTACCTATGGAAACAAACATTGAGATATCATTTGTAAAAGATCTGTCTGCTAACATCAATAAACAAAGTCAGTTAATGCAGTGATGTAAAAGTATCAACAGACATGTTAATTTAAATGTATCTGATTGAAATGTATACATACTTATCATCCCCAGAAGCAGTACAGGTAACATGATTTCTCTTTTCCAAAGGCCCAACATTCAATCCTGTGATCCAAATATAATAAGTACATTTTCAAAATAACACAAACAAATGAGAAAGAACAAAGTCTTCAGGGACGGCACAGTCCCATCTCACCCATGTACACTTTACAGAAATATGTACACGTATACTGTTTTTTTATATATATATATATATAGCGCATGGTGGAAGGGAGCAGGGAGAAGAACATCTTATTTTACCTGCCCCTACTTAAAAGAGATAACAAAATAACCCTAACAAAATAAAAGCAATATTCTTTCGTTGCATACAAATGCTGAAACATATAACAAGAACACAATCAAAAGTACATTTCCTACTGTCTAATTACGCTTCCTTTATACATACAAATGTTCTTACAGCCCTTTGAATCATTCGGCAAAGAATTCTTTACGCCGACGACAGAGACACACATCTGCTTTAAAGTAGTATGTGCAAACTGATGCTTAACATTTGATTTCCTCCTCGGCTGAAAATCAAATAACTAATTTGTTTTGTATATTTTCTGGCAGTATTCTGTTTTTGCTTTAAGCATAACTAAAGCCGTCTATTCTATTAAAATGAACAGCCTTGACTCAATAACATGGACATTAAATAACATTCTCACAGCTTTTTTCTGTAATGTAATTAAAGGTTTTAAATCACTCAAAGGTGTACACAATAAACACAATAATTTAAATATGGCAATATCAAACAAAAATACTAAATGTGCTTTGACACAAATAAAATAAAAGCACATATTTTGCTTTATAAATATCGATGCACAATCTGTAGATTCCCATTTAGATTCAAACTTTAGATGTGGCATACCTGTCTCGAAGATGAGTTGCCGCCTCAGCTTGGCTTTAAAGCCCTTGGACGAGCAAAAGACGAACCGAAGTTCAACCTAGTCTTGTTCCTCCGTTTGTCATTGGGCCCTGAATTAGTACTGCAGAGGAGTACACAGTACACACAGTCAAAAAAGGCCGTATTTTTATACTTAGCAAGTAGTCAAATTCTTTAATCGCTGAAGACAAAGAGATACATCGGCACTAGCGGAAAACACATGTCTGATATATCTTACACAGAGGTTAAAAGAACATTCATTTTGGATCAACATTTATTTTAATCAATGAATTCACCATCTTAAAAAGTAGATTTATGGAAGGCATTACTTTCATTTTGTACATTTTTTCAAAGCTGTGTGTGTATTATGTTTCAATGAAATTACTATATTAAAATATTATCAATATTGTTTAAGTCATATTGTTCCGGATCCTCAGATGTGCATCGTTCTTTATGTAAATGTGAGTTTGAGAAAATGGTGCAAATGTAAGAAATTAATTAAATCAAATTATTAAATTAGTTAATTAAAGAAGACATTTCTTGACATTTTAAATCAAATATGGATTTGCAAAAAGATTAGGAATTGGTTCTTCGTTCTTTTCATGAATATGTTACGATAGTTGTGCTCCTGGCAAAAGGCACCTTTGTGTCTCAGCAAAAAATACTAATAATAAAATCAACATTCTTACAAAATATTATTTCTCAAGGAAATTCCTGCCATAGTTAAGTTAGAAATAAAAACCCCTTTTTAAAAAGTATGGTTGTATAGCACAGTACAGTATAGTAGTGTAGGCCTACACTATAGAAATATCAGTATGTGGCTTGAAATAAAAAAAGAATCTCATTAATACAAAATAAATATATTACCTGTTCAGATGTTCGCCTGTGGTTGTTCAGCGCTCATCTGTGGGAGACCTCCGTGCTGCAACCATACTTAAATCAAAAAGTTGGCTGAGTCCCATAAATCTGTGGTTTGACAAGTTACAGGAATATCAGTGGATATTCCTGTAACTTGTCCTATTCTAATTGCTTCCTCATACCTAGTGAACCAAACAATCCATTGTTCTTTAACAATAATAAAGACTATCAGACTCTGTTCAGCAGAAACAAAAAGGTTATATATTTCACAAAACATCTGGAGTATACAGAGTAAGCTGCACTTCAATATAACGTGTTTATGTAAAGGGAAATGCCTCGAAGCACAATTGGTCACCATTAAAAACACATTAACTAATTGATAATGCTATACAAATGCTACAAAGTACAGTATGGGAAAAATAAAGAGCTTGTTGAACATTAAAGCATGGAAACATGTCACAGGAGTAGAGGCACAACATACAAATACGCCCTTTGATATTAACTAGTTTTTCAGAATGTAATACTCAATGATAACTGTTGAGAATATATGAACCATACTTTGTATTGAAATGAATTGTATACTATTGGATATTTGTTTGAAACTGTTATAATAATAATTCTTGAGTTATGGTCTACACGTCTGTGTGACATTGGCCTGTGAACTTGGACCAGTTCGTCCTTTAGTGGAAGTGAGCGTTTGAGCCAAACTTAAAGAATTTATTAATATGTTAACATTTCCCAATTAACCCTTTTTTCTCTACTTTTTGTATACACCATGCAAGTAACTTTAAGTCACAAGTTATCAAAACCCTACTATATCTTAACCGGTGAAGGAAGCAAATATTTAGGAATGTGAAAGCTGACCTCTTTGTGAAAACTCTTTGGTTCCGAGGCACTGTTGTTAAGTTTCTGTTTTGTTTTTCAACCATCACCTGATAAAGTATTAATACAAAATCTCAGGTAATTAACGTTTGTGTTCCAGGTTTCTAACTATAGATCACCCGTCATTAACTTGGTCTTTCAAGTTAGTCACAAGTGAGGAAATTATCTAGATCATTATCAGCGGTTCCCAACCTTTTTCAACTCAAGGCAAGGCAAGGCAGGGCAAGGCAGGGCAAGGCAGGGCAAGGCAGGGCAAGGCAAGGCAGGGCAAGGCAGGGCAAGTTTATTTATATCACACCTTTCAACACAAGGCAATTCAAAGTGCTTTAAAAAAAACAAAATACATTAAGAAAATGGCATTTAAAATCAGTCATTACAAAGAAAAGATAATAAAATAAACATTAAAAGAAAAAATACATGGATACAAGTTACAGTGCAGTCTAAGATATGAATAGTTCAATTAAAAGCAGCGACAAAAATAAAAATCTTCAGCCTGGATTTAAAAGTAGTCAGAGTTGCAGCGGACCTGCAGGTTTCTGGGAGTTTGTTCCAGATATTTGGAGCATAATAACTGAACGCTGCTTCTCCATGTTTAGTTCTGACTCTGGGGACAGAAAGCTGGCCAGTCCCTGAAGACCTGAGAGATCTGGATGGTTCATCATTTAGCAGGAGGTCAGAAATGTATTTTGGGCCTAAACCATTCAGTGCTTTATAAACCAGCAGCAGTATTTTGAAATCTATTCTTTGACACACAGGAAGCCAGTGTAAAGACTTCAGAACAGGAGTGATGTGATCCACTTTCTTAGTGTCAGTGAGGACTCGAGCAGCGGCGTTCTGAATCAGCTGCAGCTTCCTAATAGATGTTTTAGTGAGACCTGTGAAGACAGCATTGCAGTAGTCGAGTCTGCTGAAGATAAAAGCATGGACAAGTTTTTCCAAATCCTGCTGTGACATTAGTCTTTTAATCCTAGATATGTTCTTTAGGTGATAGTAGGCTGATTTAGTAACTGTTTTAATGCGACTGTTGAAACTCAGGTCAGAGTCCATGACTACACCTAGATTTCTGGCTCTATCTGTTGTTTTGAACATTGCAGACTGAAGCTCAGCGCTAACTTTTAAACGTTCTGCCTTGGCTCCAAAAACCATTACCTCAGTTTTATCTTTGTTTAATTGGAGAAAGTTCTGACACATCCAGTCATTGATTTGTTCAATGCACTTACTCGGTGTTTGAATTGGAGCATAGTCTCCTGGTGAAATTGTTACGTACTTTTGTGTGTCATCCGCATAGCTATGGTAACTTATTTTGTTGTTCTTCATTATCTGAGCCAGTGGTAGCATGTAGACGTTAAAGAGAAGAGGCCCCAAGGTGGAGCCTTGAGGTACCCCACATGTCATATTTGTCAACTCAGATGTGTATTTACCTATAGAAACAAAGTTGTTTCTGTCCTTTAAGTAGGATTCAACCCAATTTAGAAATGTTTCCACACAAATCCTAATGTTTTGCAAATTATTTGGCGGCAAATATTGAATTTACATTTACACCCTTTAATATTTTATTTGGGCTTTTAGATGTAGACCGAATACAGTTAATAAACACAACTATTCTTCTGGCTAAAATACATATTTTTAAAAGTCAATCAAGGAGTAATCTTAATTTAAGGTGTGTGGAAGCTATTCAGTATGTTTCACATGTATTTAATGTATTTATTTGTTTTGTAGAATTAATTGATTTACAGCCATATTATTTAAGTTACGTTGTGTTCCAGCTAAAATGCTTTTATTTTGAAGGTGGTGGGTCAATTTGGGCACACAGCTGGGTTTATTTAAGTCAATCAGGGCACAGCAGCAGTCAGTGGGCACCGGGAAGGTCTATGGTTTTTTACCAGTATCAGGGCTGAGTTCAGAAAACATTTCAACACCTTTTGCTGTATTGATCTTGCCAAGGTGAAGCTAATAAATACCAGTAAAACGCCGATGCCTTGTCTGGACAATGGACTCATTACCAACTCATGATCTGCGTAAGATCCACTATACCTGGTGCCTCAGTGGCCTTTTGAAGTGTTATTGTTGTTGACAAATAGCCACTACAAGGTGTTTGAAGAGTAGATAAAAAATACAATTTATTTTGGAAAAAACGATACCACAAAAAATCAAAGGGTGGCCATGGAATGGGAAATAATGAGCTCTCACGAAGAGTGGGATTAAAGGAACAATAGATATGCTATCGCCATGTTGTGTTTTTGGTGGTCAACCTATTTGTGTCTGTGAAATGTTGAAGTGATCCAACTGACTGTATCTTTATTTCTTCTGTTTTTGTCTGAGATGGGAATGTCATCTCCTATATGTTATTGTTATGTCCATGTTTGTGTTTTTTAGCCTGTACACAATTAAAACATTATTATCGACAGCGCAGTTATCATTAAAGGCCTTTTGAACCTTGGATCGAGTATAGTAGATTCTGAGAGGACAGTGTTGTATTCCATTCTGTGGAACTTCCTGTCCATCGACGTTGAGAGAGCAGTCACCAACGCTGTCACTTTCCTCTCGGACACTTGTGTCTGGTTGTAGGCTGTGATGTTCTGCAGACCCCTGCAGAGGAGTAGCATTCTGGAGGATGTCACATAGCTGAAAAAACAGTGACTATTATTATGCTTTGTTTTATTATGTGGTATATGGACTTTGCTCAGTTTATTCTTGTTTGATATTACTGACATTCACATCTAAAATGTTCCTTAATATGTTATTATATAATAACAACTGTCAACGGTACCTCTCTGAGCTGATTTCCACGGTGACCTGCTCAAAGGGTTCCGAAACAGTGCAGGTCTCCTGTAGTGCCTCCCGTTCTTCTCGATCCAGAGCATCCAGATGTGCATTGATACGGGCCAGTGTAGAGATGATTGCATCATTTGACTCCAGAACCCGTTTCAGTACAATGTAGAATTCCACCTTGTGACACAGTCTTGCTTGAGCCTCAGCTCAGGCATATCCATTTGGCGCTGAGGAGACTTCAACTTCTCTGTTGCTCTTGTGCTCTTATGGAAGAATTCTACCATCCCCTTCACTTTGTCAAGAGTGGGCTTCATGACCTTCAGGGCATCTCTTACCATCAGGTTGATGGTTGACGCTAAACTCAAAACAGTCCAGAAGACAGGCCGCCGTGTTATAATGTTCTATAAAGTGACATGTAACAGACACGAAAGAGGTGGTGGTTCTTGATGTCCAGCAATCAGTGGTAAGGCAAACTGCAGTAGCTTCTTTAACCCTGGCCTGCACGGGCGAGAGCCGGCTCCCGTCGTTCACTTAAAAGAGCCGGCTCGTTCGTGACCGACACACTACTAACGTGTATAACGTGTATGTCTCGTCTGACTGGGGTGCAGTTCTGACAGAGAGCACCAGAACGCGGCTCCGGCACTTCAGACAAGGAGCGGTACACATGCCGCAGTTCCTGCGTGTCTGTGTCTTTAGCTGAAAGCCCAGTGGCATCTGGTTGATGGTCATGCCACAACCGTGCACGTGCATGCATGAGTCATGGTGAGATATCTGGATTCAGAGGCTTTTTCTTTGCATGAAAGAATGAATGGGCTGTGGTTTTATTTTTTTTAAGCAGAGGTCAGTCATTTGTACGGCCCTCGGAGGATGTTGAAAAAATTGAAATGGCCCTTGAGAGGAAAAAGGTTCCCCACCCCTGCTCTATATTATAGGCTACTTATATTCCTTTGTTTTTTCTCAGGGTTTTACATTTTAGTCTATTACTTTTTTTTTCTATTTTCTATTACCTAGTTGGTTGATCAATCCAATTAGTCACCCTGGAGGAAGGGTCAGCATTTGGCATAAACAACATGAAAGCGTGGATCCATCCTGCCTTGTATCAACGGGTCAGGCTGGTGGCCAAATGGTACAAATTCCATCTTGAGGAAAACTATCCAGGGTCTTTTGAAGTAACTTGCTTTTTGGGGTTCTCCCTTTCCTGTAGTGTGTTGTATAGGTGTTCCTGAGAGAAAACTGTTAGTTAGATAAGCTCAATGACAAAAGAACAGTCTCTCTCACGTAGCTTGACTGGAAACTAAGTAGTATTGGTTTTATATTGTTTTTGAGATACTCTGAGATATCTGCCTCTATCTCAGTACGATGCGGGTGGAATTAATGTCTTGTTTGACTTTAGTAATCTCGATGATACTCAGAAAATAGCAGCTTTTATGGGGTGTATTTATTAATATGTTAACATTTCCCAATTAACCCTTTTTTCTCTACTTTTTGTATACACCATGCAAGTAACTTTATGTCACAAGTTATCAAAACCCTACTATATCTTAACCGGTGAAGGAAGCAAATATTTAGGAATGTGAAAGCTGACCTCTTTGTGAAAACTCTTTGGTTCCGAGGCACTGTTGTTAAGTTTCTGTTTTGTTTCTCAACCATCACCTGATAAAGTATTAATACAAAATCTCAGGTAATTAACGTTTGTGTTCCAGGTTTCTAACTATAGATCACCCGTCATTAACTTGGTCTTTCAAGTTAGTCACAAGTGAGGAAATTATCTAGATCATTATCAGCGGTTCCCAACCTTTTTCAACTCAAGGCAAGGCAAGGCAAGGCAAGGCAGGGAAAGGCAAGGCAAGTTTATTTATATCACACCTTTCAACACAAGGCAATTCAAAGTGCTTTAAAAAAAACAAAATATATTAAGAAAATGGCATTTTAAAATCAGTCATTAAAAAGAAAAGATAATAAAATAAACATTAAAAGAAAAAATACATGGATACAAGTTACAGTGCAGTCTAAGATGTGAATAGTTCAATTAAAAGCAGCGGCAAAAAGAAAAGTCTTCAGCCTGGATTTAAAAGTAGTCAGAGTTGCAGCGGACCTGCAGGTTTCTGGGAGTTTGTTCCAGATGTTTGGAGCATAATAACTGAACGCTGCTTCTCCATGTTTAGTTCTGACTCTGGGGACAGAAAGCTGACCAGTCCCTGAAGACCTGAGAGATCTGTCTCTGGGGACAGGAAGCTGACCAGTCCCTGAAGACCTGAGAGATCTGGATGGTTCATCATTTAGCAGGAGGTCAGAAATGTATTTTGGGCCTAAACCATTCAGTGCTTTATAAACCAGCAGTAGTATTTAGAAATCTATTCTTTGACACACAGGAAGCCAGTGTAAAGACTTCAGAACAGGAGTGATGTGATCCACTTTCTTAGTGTTAGTGAGGACTCGAGCAGCGGCGTTCTGAATCAGCTGCAGCTTCCTAATAGATGTTTTAGTGAGACCTGTGAAGACACCATTGCAGTAGTCGAGTCTGCTGAAGATAAAAGCATGGACAAGTTTTTCCCGATCCTGCTGTGACATTAGTCTTTTAATCCTAGATATGTTCTTTAGGTGATAGTAGGCTGATTTAGTAACTGTTTTAATGTGACTGTTGAAACTCAGGTCAGAGTCCATGACTACACCTAGATCTCTGGCTTTATCTGTTGGTTTGAACATTGCAGACTGAAGCTCAGCGCTAACTTTTATACATTCTGCCTTGGCTCCAAAAACCATTACCTCAGTTTTATCTTTGTTTAATTGGAGAAAGTTCTGACACATCCAGTCATTGATTTGTTCAATGCACTTACTCAGTGTTTGAATTGGAGCATAGCCTCCTGGTGAAATTGTTACGTGAATGTGTGTGTCATCTGCATAGCTATGGTAACTTATTTTGTTGTTCTTCATTATCTGAGCCAGTGGTAGCATGTAGACGTTAAAGAGAAGAGGCCCCAAGATGGAGCCTTGAGGAACCCCACATGTCATATTTGTCAACTCAGATGTGTATTTACCTATAGAAACAAAGTTGTTTCTGTCCTTTAGGTAGGATTCAAACCAATTTAGAACTGTTTCCGAAAGTCCCACCCAGTTTTCCAGTCGGTCCAGTAATATGCTGTGGTCAACAGTGTCAAACGCAGCACTGAGATCTAATAATACTAACACTGAAGTTCTGCCACTGTCTGTGTTTAAGTGGATGTCATTGAAGACCTTTACAATAGCAGTCTCAGTGCTGTGGTTTGGACGAAAGCCTGACTGGAACACATCCAAACGGCTATTTAAATGCAAGAAATTACTCAACTGTTGAAAAACAACAACAAGGAGCTGTGCCTCGGAGGACAGCGTTGGTGGCGGCCGCCTTGATGAGTCAAGGCTTGGGCTCGCTAACTCAGCCCCGGGGTTTTCCGAGGTCAAGCTCGTAACATTAAGGCGTGCTGCTGCAGCGGCAGGGTCGCCAGCAGCGCCATCGGCTGCAGTTCTTTCATCGCTATTTCGTTTTAATAAACCCTTAGACCTTTTGAGCCAATTTCTGATGTCCATTTTGTAATTCAAACAGAAATGGGAGTCTACAGAATGCACAATAAACAAATCCAGAATAGGCGGCAGAGTGTGACGCTGTGATTGGTCTAAATGTGGACAAATCACAAATCACAACTGGATGGAGCCTCTGGAGCGATTTGTGGTATTGCTGTATGACCGCACTAGCAGCAGAGGAAGGCCACATGTGGATGGGAAGTTTACTGGACCACATTACCAGAAGCGACCTTTAATACCTTAAAGCGGACAAAAGGCACTGGAGAACACTTATTCATTAACACCCTTTAACCCTCTGAGACCCACGTGGCCGTATACGATCCCAAAGATCACGTTGTGTTCAAAGCGTCATAACTTCTCCGCTGTTTCAGCCGGAGACATGCCGTGTTATTCCTCTTAAACTACAGAAACGGCAATAAACAACTCCATTACATTTTTCATTGAGAGGTGTTTACTTATTTTGGTGAAGCGAATGAGCGTAGAGTTTTAAAAGATGCAGATAGTCTCACCTTGATTCTGGCGCATTGCTTATCGTTTTCTCTTTTATAGATCTATTCTCAGCCACCATCTTTGTGTGTGATGTAAAGAGTGAAAGAGTCACGTTTCTGAATCGGACACTCTGAGTGGATGCAGTCACAGCCAATCGGAGTCTGATTCAGAGGGTTGCCTGTCTGTTCTGATGTTATGTTTACTGAAATGAGAGCCGGTATAATTCCACGCACGAAAACAAAATAAAAGTTGGAATACGTTCTTGTAGTATTTTGAAAGTCGACTGAGGTATGGCAAGGACGTTTACTACAGCTGAGGCTTTGGAGCAGATTTTTCAAGGGGACGATGTTGATGAAAATTCAGACGAATCTGCTCATGTGTGATTGTGGACATGATATATCAAAACACAAAAATATACAAAAACGGAAATGTCCTATGTGGGTCTCAGAGGGTTAATGAAGCAAACTAATGCCTTAACTCACTGAAATACAGTCAGCAGCTGGTTGAAGTCACTTCAGATCACTGATCCAGGGGACATGCCTTACATCCACTGAAAGAAGAACATATAAAACAAAAGGGCTATTAAGATTGACCATATCATTAATATGTAAAACAATAAAATGCATCTTATTCTCTTACAATGTGAGGCTGGCACCTCTGCTGTCTTTTCCTGCTCTGTTCTTCACTCCCTTCTTCTAATCCTGTTTTCATCTATCGTCTCTTCCTCTGCTTTCTGCACAAGTTTAATGACTCATTTCCAATTCTCTCCTCACCTTGTTCTCTCTTCCTCAGTCCTTATACAGACTTTCTCTTCTTTATTAAATATTAACATCAACATGATGTCCATTCCACTCCTTTCTTCTTCAATATCCATTCCTTCCCTGGCCTATATGCACCCTTTGTTCAATTTCTTCTGGAACTGCTATCCCCCCCACCCCTCTTTCCCATCCCCATCTTTTTTTCTACTTTTCTTGTTGTGGTGACAAAGTAAGGCTGTGCCGACATGGCTTTAATTGAGCAAATCTGTCAATAATGTCATCAGGGGTTATGGCATTGAGGAAGTCCTTTTCAATAGACATGATGGCCAGGTCATTGAGCCTCTCTTGGCCCATAGTGCTCCTTAACCATGTGTGCAGACGGCGTAAGGCGCTGAAGGAGCGTTCACGGCGGCAACTTCTTACCGGAATTGTCAGGGCAACTTGGAGGACAGCCTTCAGGGTGGGAAACATGTCTGTCAATAATCTGGACCACAGTGGCTATGTGAGGGACTTTCTCTTTCTCCAGCCTTCTCTTGGAGAAATGTTTAGCCACCAGCAGTTCTTTTGATTAGGGTCAGGAAAGGATATCAAGTAATTTCAACAATTACGTTTCTCCAACTTAAAAAACCAAGTTCACGGGACTCTAAAGAAAGCAAGTAAAACATTCGATGAACTTCTTTTTTTTTGTCAAATTAACAAATATTGTTGTTGCATCAACACCTTTTCTATAATTTTCTCAACACACCCTTAAGTGTCTCAAACATGGAATAATTAGTTCAATAGACAAACTGTGTAGTCAATAAAACACTGAATGAACTAACTAAGTATGTATTGAAGTCAATGGAGAGAGAAAACTTATCTTTCGATCCCGTTTGAATTGTGCCACAAATTACACATATGTTTGTCAATCTTAAAAAATCATTTCCATGTCAAAAAAGTCACAGTTTGTCTTAAAACTGTTGAAATATATACGCAACTAGAAAGACTACAAATCCCAGAGTCGCAAGGCAAGTTTATTTATATAGCACTTTTCAACACAAGGCAATTCAAAGTGCTTTACAAAAAATGAAAGACATTAAGAAAATGGCATTTAAAATCAGTCATTAAAAATAAAAGATAATAAAATAAACATTAAAGGAAAAAGTATATGGATAAAAGTTACAGTGCAGTCTAAGATGTGAATAGTTCAATTAAAAGCAGCGACAAAAAGAAAAGTCTTCAGCCTGGATTTGAAAGTAGTCAGAGTTGCAGCGGACCTGCAGGTTTCTGGGAGTTTGTTCCAGATGTTTGGAGCATAATAACTGAACGCTGCTTCTCCATGTTTAGTTCTGACTCTGGGGACAGAAAGCTGACCAGTCCCTGAAGACCTGAGACATCTGGATGGTTCATCATTTAGCAGGAGGTCAGAAATGTATTTTGGGCCTAAACCATTCAGTGCTTTATAAACCAGCAGCAGTATTTAGAAATCTATTCGCGTACATTAACGTTACACATTACACTCGTGTTACTCACTGAAACCTTGTAAAGCCGGTCCCGCATGCTGGCTCTTACGGAACGACTAACTCCCCTTTTGTGGGTGTACAGTGCTCAACATGCCCAGACTTGTAGTGATTTTCACCTCATTCTGAAAGAAAGGTGACATTTTCATTTTTTTGACTTGCAAAATTATCTTTTAAATTGACAAACATCATATGTGTAATTTGTTGCACAATTCAAACGGAATCAAAAGATAATCTTCTAAGATAAAAAGTCACGTTTCTGAATCGGACACTGAGTGGAAGCAGTCACAGCCAATCGGAGTCTGATTCAGAGGGTTGCCTGTCAGTTCCGTCGCTATGGTTCCGTTGTTATGTGTACTGAAACGAGAGCCGGTATAATTCCACGTGCGAAAACAAAATAAAAGTTGGAATACGTTCTTTTAGTGTCTTAAAAGTAGACTGAGGTCTGAAGGGTTAACGTTACATCTTAGGATCATTGTTAGTCATGTTCTGTATACATACTAACATATAAGGGTATACTTAGTGTGGTTACTCCATGTTTACTAGCTATAACATTAACGTTACATCACTCTTTTTCACTTCTTACTCAGTCAGCCAGAGTGCAGATATCACCATTAGATTCACAAACCTGAAACATCATCCATTTCTTCACTGCTGGTGATGACATTGTTGTCAGCTGCTGACACTGCTGCTGCAGCTTGTGGCGCCGGCTGCTTCGATGACAATAACTTTCTAATATCCATCACTTTATAGGCTATGAGCTTAAAACTTGTCAGGCACTAGGAAGGATCACTTCTTCTTCAGGGCAGGGAAGGCTACGCAGGCTACTGTCCCGCAGCGGCTGCCTCTCTGGTGAACTCCGGTACTGCACATCACTCACGAGACGTTGAAACATCCGGGGCTTGAGCCCAAGTAGCCCCCCCCCTAGCGCCGCCACTGCAGTGGACAATGCAAATGTGTCAAGGTAGCAATTCAGTACACTGCCCTTTGCCACTGTGGTGGACTGTGTTTTCAGAACTAAGTCTGCATTTAGTTGAAAACCTGTAATATTACATATATGTGACCTGCTCCATCGAAATCAGTCGCATTGACCCGAAGACACATTTTGAGTTGTATACACTGTTGGAAAGAGGAGAGTCCTAGCTTTCTAATGATAGCAGGAGTGTTGTTGTTCTCCAAATATTAAGCGAAATATGTCACATTATATAATGACTGTCACCGAGTCATCGTTTTGAGAAAGGCCTTCAAAATGTTCTCTTCTCTGGAATCCATTGATCTGATTGGTTATTAGCAAATGATCAAAATACTACGGAGGGAAGATATTTTAGTTTGGAGGGGAAGCTCACGAGTGTGTGTTTTGTAATTTTGCGTTTGTGTGCATTGTGTTTGTTTCCCGGGGAAAACATTCGCGAGAAACACCGGCTGTTGTTACGCCTGCTGTGACGTCAAGTTACTCCGTTCTCTGCTTGTAATTATGCCGAAGCTTCAAAGTTGTATTTATCATCTGAATTTGCCGAAACAAGTTTAATATTCTGAAAGCCAAGACTTTGTTTAATTGAAATCAGATGAAAACAAACTGTAACGGACCCTGCCGTGTTATCTATGATTACTATACTCTTACATTCATAATTTCAGCCGGAGGGAGGGCGGTGCTGCGGAAGAGCAGATTGCGAGTGAGAGGTGCCTGTCTTCGTCCCTTTACAAGCTTCAAACACGTATTTATCGTGTGATTTTGGAAATAAAAGTTTCATATTCTGAAAGCCAAGACTTTGTTAGTTTAAAATCAAATAAAACACCCGAACCCAGAAAAAATAGTTCTTTACGTAAATCCACTGTTATTTTGAAATGAGCCGTTGCGACTTCCGACTGATTTCGATAGAGCGGGTCACATATTATGTAACATGTATTACTTCACCATAATAAATATGTTAATGGTTTACTGTGTTTTTTGTTCCCTGAATACCAGCTACATTCTAGCATGTTGTAAATAGTACCAATGCATTCCCCATCCTTGAAAATGTAGGATTAGCCACCAGAATCAAGATCCTAGGTGGTCTAGATCCTAAACTACTGGTAAAATAACAACCAATGGACACATTTACGATGGCCCTATAGCCAAACATCTTCCTTAGAGCATGCTCTAACAGTGTGCCACATTTCATGTTTATATCATCAAAAGCACAATTCTTTCAGATATTTCACATATCTGCTGGACTAAAATGGGGAAATTTGGCAACGCCCCCAGCCACTGGGATCCGCTGGGTTTTCGGTTGGAATCCGCTGGGTGGAGTCCTATCTGGAGTGCTACATCTGTACTTTACTTTAGACTCGTTGTGAATCATTTGTATGCATTTATTTATTTTTAACTGTTTTATTCTAAAAAGCGCTTGCCATAGGCAGTGTGTTAATTCTGACCCCGCATCACCTTGCAAGGAGAAGAGAATGTATGTTGTGTTGTTTTACTTTTTTTATTAACATTTTCATCTTCTCTGTCATTTATCAACCATCTGAGATAAAATAGGCTATTCATAATATATATATGGCATGATGCTATACATTGTTTATTTATATATGTTTCAGCTACTAGAGAAGGAAACAGCAGGGAAAGATTCCATATACAGATGTAGCACTCCAGATCAGACTCAAAAGGGTGTGTCCCAGTCAAAAGCCCAGCGGATGCCAGGGGCTGGGGGTGTTGCCAAATTGCTAGAGGGCGTTGCCCAATTTCCCCATTTGTTCAATTACAGGATTTAACCATGAGATGGCGCTTCATTCACAAAATACACAATGGGTGTTGTAGAAACATCAATATTTTAGATCAAATAAAGTATATAGTTTGCTTTATGCAGTATATTTCCTGTAATATTGTACAGTAGATTGAAGTAAATCAACTTATACATTAAGATAAGATAAGATGGACCTTTATTAATCCCGTGGGGAAATTCAGTAGTTCAAACAGCAACAGGGTGAGAGTGAAAAACAGGACAGCACAGATTCACACAGATTAATAAAATCAAAAATAAGATGAGCGATAAAAAATAATAATAATAATGAGAAACTATGAAATAAGAAATGAATAAAACTAAAATGTAATTATCATATCATATATTATAATGTATTGTATTATTAAGTAATATCATACATTAACCCCATTATAGCAGATGCCACATTAAATGGATGAACACATGTATGCATCAATAATTACAACAGAGTATTTCTAAATACAAGTTGTAAAAATACTTATATGTATTTAATATTAACCCTTTGGAGTCGACCGTCACGCCGGCGTGATCAGATCACATGACCTGTTCAAGCCGGTGCCGCATAAAAACAACAGTCCGGACAACATTGCCGTGTGTTTCTGTCGAAAGTACTGGCTTGAAACTACTGTATATCCCAGTCTTTGATTCATGCAAAAAGACCCAGTAAACACGGAGATACGGTGATATAAAGTTAATACATTTCAAAAGTATGAAATATGGAAGCACATATTTGAATATCTTCGCCATATTTGATCATTTTACGAAACGGAAAATACTGGAAACTGTAGATCCTGCTCAACAGGATGTATATGTGTATTTCTGTCGAAAGTACTGGCTCGAAACTATATGCCAGTCTTTGTTTCATGCAAAAATACCCAATAAACACGGACATACGATGATATAAAGTTAATACAGATATATTTCAGAAGTATGAATAATGGAAGCACATATTTTAATATTTTCGCCGTATTTTATCATTTTACGAAACGGAAAATACTGGAAACTGTAGATTCTGCTCAACAGGATGTATTTACCAGGAAGGGGTGAGGTAATCAGGTAAACGGAGTGATACGAAACGAGACGAAAAGAGACGAAGAGGGACGGCGGGAAATGGAGAGAGACGAAGATATACGAAGACAGGCTGCGGGAGACGAAGAGAGGCTGCGGGAGACTGCGATTGAAGTAAAGTGACAAACAAACATTGACAATGTAGATATAGTTAGATATATTTAGAGTTTTGAAGACTCAACTATGATGAAGAGAACTCTGAACGTGAGTCAAGCTTTAAGCTTGTTTTTTGACATGGAGGAGGAGGAATCTGTGATGTTGCCCTCTGTGTCGTAGTTGACAGAAACCGCTTTGAAGCGTGGCACAGATAAAGACAGAAAAAACAGATTTTTGTACATAATGTGTATATATATATATATTTGTATTATATTTATAATAACACTTTTGCCTTATCAGAATGAAATCCCATGCTACCTCAATCAAACTTTCACATTATCATAGTCACATCCCATGTATATATTTCCAGCTTTTAAATGGTTTCGTTGTGTATGTTTGTGTTGTGAAAAATAAAATCATTTTCAAAATCTGTTTTTACATATATGTTGTGATTTTGGGTCCAAAATGTTCATATAGTAGAAGATCACCTACATCCAAACGAAATAAATATAATTAATTATGATGAATACGTTAAGTCTTGTTCATTGTTTTTCACTTTTATTAAATGTTTGATATTTCTTTCTCTGTGTGCGGGGGATCACAGGAGGGGGGAGAGCTGTGGAATGTGACTCCACACATTCCGATGGCCAATTAGTTTTAAACAAAGGGTCCCCAACATACATATGAAACATGGGGGGGTTGGGGCTGGAGAACGGTATGGTCCTACCGTTTTCATACTTTATATATCTTAGCATATTCATACACACTGTTCATACTGCTCACAGGCTGATATCTAGTGTATTCATGCCCCTCACTGTTTATTCATCATTCAATTAATTATATATTTTATTTTGTAGATTGTGAACATTACTTTTCACTTTACTGCTTGTTGCTCCTGGTTAGAAGCTAAATTGCATTTCGTTGTCTCAGTATCGGCGGTCACTCCTGATGAACCCACCAGGGCTGTTTCCTCAGAACGAGAGGAACGTTTTTACCAGGACAGCTTTTTTAAGGGACAGCATCGCCCTGAGATCTATGCTGGGAGAATGGTGAAAATAACCAACTGGACTGGGACCAATGGGAAAATGCCTCTTCCCCTCAATGTGAAGCAACAGATTGAGTCTTATGTTTCCAATCGGTTCCCAAATCTGAACATTGACCAGTGGCATAAGATCAGGAGCCGGGTAAACGAGAGACTGAGGAGCCCCAGAAAAACAGATCCCGAAATCGCTCGTCCTGGTTTCCGCAGCAGATAGGCCTACAGCATGTGTCTGTTACTGTATGTCAGTTATTTTAAATAAAATGGTGAAAACTGAACTTGAAAATTGTTTCCTCTTTTTATTTTCGGGATGGGGAGACGTGTGTGATTAAAAATTCATTCGCAGAAATGTAAAGTGATCTAACTAAGTTCTATTCATATTCTTGACGGGAAGAGCCGTGTAAATGGGTGGCCATATGCATTTGAAAAGCAATATAAATCACACAGTTATTATGCAATAGGCTATAAAAGCACCACCGATTACCTTTCTCCAATTCAAACTCTTGACGGGAAAAAAGGAAGGTGTAAATGGTTGGGCTATACTGTACTGTATACATACAAAGGCCATTCAATAGACGTTCAATATATAGTATTCGTTTATTAGAGTCGGCTTGACTCGGTTTGCATTCATAAAGAATGCACACATGTGTTTAATCGTTAATGTCATAGTATTCGTTTATTAGTCCCCGAGGGGAAATGGGTAGCAGCACATCACAGAGGCATTTAAAAAGTGAAGAACATTCAAGTTAAACAATACTAAGTAAACAATTAACACAGTAAATTAAATCACATTTATTTCGTTAAAAATAAACGAAATGACTCGGTTTGCATTCATAAAGAATGCACAAACGTGTTTAATCGTTCATGTCAGATATGTACTAAGTAAATAGCCTACATTAGTTCCTGCTCAAGATTAGATTCAACTTTATTGTTATTGCACAGATTACAGGTACTGAGACAACGAAATGCAGTTTAGCTTCTAACCAGGTGCAACAAGCAGTAAAGTGAAAAGTAATGTTCACAATCTACAGAATAAAATATATAATGAATTGAATGATGAATAAACAGTGAGGGGTATGAATACACTAGATATCAGCCTGTGAGCAGTATGAACAGTGTGTTAATCGTTAATGTCAGATGTGTACTAAGTAAATAGCCTACATTAATTTCATGATGGATTAAACCACATTTATTTCGTTAAAAATAAACAAAATGATTAAATGTAGGGTGAATTGCCCTAATGTGGAACATATTTGCATTTCAGACTTCGGGAATATATTGCGACATGAAGCCGATACAATAAATCAAAATCCAGTAACATTCTGAAATCCCCAGGATGTGTCCTAATCAAACCAAAAGAGAACATGCAGATATTAAACTCATACAAGAAATGGTAGACATATTAGTACTCTTAGTGCCAAGTTGTCTCAGACAATCTGTTTTCCTAATGTGGGACAGTTCTGTGCAAAATGTGGGACACTGAAAAGTCTATATTAAAAAGCCTCAGTCACCTTCATTCATGTCATAAAAAAATCTCAGGCCAGTAACACTCAAAGCTACAGTAAATGTGCAATACCATGCTATGTTACTATTTATAATGTTATTGTTGTTACAACAGAAGATGTTTTTATTTAAATTGAAGTTAAATGCATCAATCTGGTGCACTGAGGGCAAAATTAGTAGATTTGTGGATACGGCTCTCAACACTCATATGAAACAGAACTGTTCTTACAATGTGTGTTGGAAGGTATTAAATTACTATGCATATGTTATTGTGTAAACACACAGCTGATCACCTGAGAGCTGCCGTTTCATTCAGAGCGTTTAAAAAAAACGACGGTCTGATTTCAACAACTCAATGTGTGATTATTATAGCAGTAATACTACAGTAAACTATGAACACTGTACATATTATTGTTTGCCCGTGGGATTAGGGTGATCGGTAGAGAGCCGCTGCGTCGGATGTGATATAAAAACAAAGCGATTATTGTCGTTGTTGTAAACTCACGTGGATTAAATTGAGTGCATTCATTTCAACTCGCGAACATATGATACATTAAATGATCGCGAGGATCACGATCGAACATCGTTTGTTTGACCCTGGATGCATTTCCTGATCTAAAAACATAGCGATGGTTTTGTACTTACGCCAACGTGAATTAAACATTATTTTGTTAAATAAAAACATGGTGATGTTTAGTAAATGATTACATGTCTCTTACTTAAGCACAGAATGTGATCCTATCCGTGACATATATGGATCTTAACACATATCCGCTATATCAGATCCCTGTAGATCAGCTGTTTATTTCACATGAGTTCCAGTGTGGCAGCTTTTCACGGCTCCCCCTGGTGGATCCATGATCCATTGCTGCTGGTTTCATTATAATTTAATGTATTTATCAAGGGGGCGTTTCAAGTCCTGCGGGGGGGTTTTCCTTTTCAGCAGGGGCCCACCCCGTGCCGATCACGGACCCGCCCGGGTAGGCGTCTGAAACGAAGCGCTACATCTGTAAGTGAGAGAGAGAGAGAAATGGATCATCCAGTATACTTACAGGGAAAGGAACAACATGGCAAACCCTTTGCTTGACCTTACACTACCATCTAGGGCAGGGGCTCCGGTTAGCTTCGGCGGCGTGGTCTCCGGCGGCCCCACTGGGATAATTGGGTCCCCTTTTAACATTTGCTCCCATTTAGCATTATGGGCGTCATAGCCATAGACCAGGGGTGCCCAACCTTTTTTGAACCGAGAGCTACTTTTAAAGTTGCCAGTCTGCCGAGATCTACCAGTCCAAATAGAGAGGCGTAGCCATTACTGACAGCCTACTACCAGTAACATACACACTTCTACTTGTATAAAACTGACCTTTGTACGATTAATACTTCATAAAATACTGCAGATCCTTTATCTTACCTCTTTCTAATCTACACATACAAGTATTTAACTGAAGCTACCCAACAGTGTTGTTGATACAGAGTTTATTCACACGTCACATACTACAGTGAGTACTGTTTTCAAGAAACATTGAATAGTGCTGCCACATATGACACAGGAAAAAAGAAAATACTCTGAACCCTTTCCTTGCCATTATATAAAAATAGTGTTGCTACAAAAGTACAAATTGGGCTTACTAATAAAACAACTCAGATCTGAAGCTACTCAGGAATCTGCTGCCAAAGTGCAATAAAAAGACAAAATTAATAGAATCAAACCCGATTCTTGCTACTGTAGAAAATGGAGGTATTCAAATATATACAATGTGTATAATGTTAGTGGTGTTCCCTACTGTTCCCTACCCATTAACACCAACCCACGATCAGCATCACGGTGCTCACCTAACACGGTCAAAATGAATTATCAGATGGTCCCTACCTTCGTGGGACCTCTGGCACTGGGAGGAGGCCGCTAGCTTCTCGTAGTCAGGGCAGTAAGAGCTGGGTACAAGCCGTATGCCGGTCACAAGGTGGTCATCAGTCATTGTAGATCTGTACTTGGATTTGATGATCTTCATGTGAGAGAATGCAGACTCACACAAATAGGTGGACCCAAAAAGTGCTGTCAAGTTCAAGGCACATCTTCTGAGGTTGGGATGCTTTTGTTCCAAGAGCAGGTTCCAGAACTGTCCACTGGTGCCAGGTGATGTGCTGGATTGGATCTCAATATCATTTGAGAGTGTGAGTATCTCATTCTCAACAGCAGAGCTATCCAGGTCAAACAGTGACTTTACTTTGGAGACGATCTCATCCACATCAATGCTTCCACCAAATGGAAAACACAGATAGCCGGCAATGGGTTCAAGGGATGGAAAGTCAGTAAAACGCCTCTCAAGATGCTCTGAACTTGCTCTTCATACCGTGTACCGTCAAGCTGCTTGACGTCTTTGCTCTGACGTTGAAGTTCTGCCTGCATGTGAGGACAGTTGCGCCGGTCACAGCGCTGCCGCCACTGAACAGCAGTTTTAGCTTGCTTTTAAATGTGTTCACTGAACTGATCATGTTCATTACATTTGTATCCTTACCCTGCAGCTCTGAATTAAGCTCATCGAGCAGGCCAGTGATATCTGTAAGGAACGATACATCCAAAAGCCACTGGTGGTCATCTAGTTTTGGATATTCTGCATGTTTTGAAAGCTTCAGAAAGTCTTTGATTTCAGGCAACAGCTCAGTGAATCTCGCCAACAATGTTCCTCTGCTTCGCCATCTAACATCTGTGTGCAGCAGCAGGTCTGTGTGCTCTGCACCCGCCTCCTCCAAGTGAGCACGGAACAACCTCCTCTGTAGACTCCTGGCCCGAACAGAGCATACACTCTTCATTGCAACATCCATCACTTCTTTCATATTGAAAGTCTTCCCACACAGTGCTTGCTGGTGAATTATACCATGGTGATTCAGGATGCTCGGGGAAGATTCACTTTGTTTGCACAGTGCTATGAAACCTTTGGTGTGGCCCCCCATCGCTGGAGCCATCAGTTGTGATGGAGATGAGGTTAAAGAGGGGCAATTGGCTCTTCTTAACAAAATCCATGAACGCATGGAAAATATCTTCGCCTCTTGTTTGTCCTTTCAATGGCAAAATAGTGAGCAGCTCTTCTTTTGCACTCATCTCTGAAAAAACCATTCTGATAAAAACACATAATTGTGCCACATCCATCATATCAGTCGACTCGTCAAACTGGAGAGAACAACACTCACTGGCGCTAATGTCTCTCTTCAGTTGCTCCTCAACGTCCTCCGACATCAACTCACACCGCCGTTTCCGGGACAATTGCACGTCCTTAATAGCAGTCATGATGTCCGCCTTATTTGTACTGTCCCCAAAAGCGCGTCAGCAGCCTCCAGGAATGCTTCTTTCACAACTTCGCCGTCTTTGAAAGACTTCATGTGTTTAGCAACAACGTGACTGACACGATAAGATGCTCTGGAGCAGCCTTGCTCTTGTTGTTGGGCCTGGTGAAAACGGACTGCTGTGCATTTAGCTGTCCTTTCAGGCCCCTCCCCTTTTGGAGCGTAGGGCAGAATTAGGAGAGAATTCCGTCTCGTAGCGTTTGAGCACTGTTTTGAAATGACGCTCCTAAAAGACCCTTCTTCGATAAAGCCACGCTCGCATTGCAGACGAGACAGATGGACTTTGAATTGGAATAGACAAAAGAATAATCATCCTCCCACTCGGAGTGAAAATTATATATTTTTGTCTTTTTTGCTTCTGCCATAATTGCGGTCCTGTGTGTGCGGACTGTCACTCCTGTTGACACGGACAACGTCAGCGAACTATGCCCACTGCCCACCAGCCATGCCCCGACACATGGGGTCACGCCGGCCAATCACAAAGCTTTGATGCGTTCAAGTGCATTATTCTGGCACAGGAAAATTATGTTTTTAATGATAAAACAGAATATTGTTGTTCTATTTTTAGACACAACTCGCGATCGACTGGGAATCTCCCCGACTGGTTGGGCACCCCTGATCTAGGGAGAACTTTTGAAATGTAGAACATGAACAGCCAGAAAATGCAGGACAAGCTATGGTGGACCCGATACCCCTAAATGAAACTTTTAATCCACCAGCATCTTCCACACCAGAGGAAAAGAAGAAGGTTACTACATCTTCTGCAGAAAGGCGTTGCAAAAAACTTCAGAAAGAGAAGTATAAAATAAAAATAAAACAGCTTGAAAAAATGAGAACTTAAAGGGGACCTATCTTGCAAAATGCACTTTTGTACGTCTTTTTTACATGAATATGTGTCCCCGGTGTGCCAGGGAACACAACCCTCTCTCTTTTCCTCCGTACCCAAATCTCTAAAAACGGGGCTGCAACGGATCTGATCCAGACTGATCCAGATTTGAAATATCTCTGACATCAGAAACGGGGAGCGCTGCCTATATGGGCAACTCTCCACCTATCAGGAGGAGACAGCCACGGCCATTGCCGTTCGAAAGAGCTGGAGACGCTGTAGTACATATGCCAGGCCTGTAGGTGGCGCTGTAGTCTGCAGCGAAGAAGACTTCTCACAGATTCAGCCCCTGCAAAACCAGGGCTGGAATAGAGCAAATGGAGGGAAATGAGGCATGGCTAAAATGCATGATCTGTTTGGTATTTTGAAAAAGAAACTTCGCAGACATGTTTTATATAGGTATGGCCCTACAATATATTATTCCAATATAGCATGATAGGTAAAGAAACATTTCGGAAGAGTGGAAAGAGGTTAATGGCAAGAGAGTGAGTGGACTTAAGTGGGCAAAAAGGGCTGAACAAATCGGCTGAGAGAGAGCAAGCTGGTTTTTTTCCCAGACGAAAACAGTCGCCTGTTGCCAGGGGAAAAAGACACTATCACGAAAAACAAATAGAAAATGCTAAGAAGGGTTCTAACCAATCCCCTCACTGAGCTCCATGCCCAGTTCAAAAGAGAGGTCAAAGAGCATCTCTCAATGTCATACAGACAATTTGTGAGGAGGCGGCCTTTTTAGATCACAGAGCCAAAACATAGAGATGGAGAAACATGTGCGTGTGGAACATGAGAATGTCCGCCTCTTGGTTAACGTACTAATGGAGGGTTGCTTAAAACAACCAGCATCTCAGAATTGTTGAGTATGATTGTGTGTGATCTTAAAAATAAAGCATGCCTGGACCGCGGATGTCCCACTTGCTGCTTTGAAGAAATAGAAATTCCTCAGACAGAGTGGCCACGTTTCTTGGGATCAATGGGACTTTGCAAATGTTTTAAAGCAGACATACACGAAGTTAACAGAGTTGTTCCAGAAAAAGCTTGAACATTTAGCCATTCATTAATTTCATTGGATACACCAAACAGAAGAGTTTCATAACCTCAATCTCACTGAAGCAGTTCTACACATTGATTTTTCATGTAAGATGAGAACTGAAATACAGGCCTACCATTTTGGAGGCAGCAGAAAGCAAGCCACATTACACACTGCTGTGCTCTACACAGTCTAAGGCACTAAGTCATATGCCACACTGTCGGACAGCCTCCGCCATGATGAGCGGGCAGTGTGGGCACACCTGGAGCCCATCCTGAAAGAGCTTCGGGCAACCTGCCCCCAGATTACAGTAGTACATGTAATCAGTGAT
Organism: Pseudochaenichthys georgianus; assembly: GCF_902827115.2. Lineage (NCBI taxonomy): Eukaryota > Metazoa > Chordata > Actinopteri > Perciformes > Channichthyidae > Pseudochaenichthys > Pseudochaenichthys georgianus. Next base: position 44,327,775 of record NC_047512.1, read on the forward strand.
GGGCCCTGTACACAGTACAGGAACAAAGCAGACGTTGACCTCCTCAGCACTGTTCCCTTCCCTTCACACAAGTTACATGGAGCTACTCTGAACAGTCCCATGGAAAGGGAGCCCCAGCTGGCATTCGTGGTGCGGTTAAGAGAGATGCAGACCTTTATGACAAAGAAGGGGCGACCGACAGACTCCACTGGATGTTTATGAGATTGCTGCTCTCACAGGCTAAATGTACGGTCTGTCCCACGTACGTTAAGACCAGCGATGATCGAGCGTTCGCAGCAGTGGCTCCTAAATTATGGAATGCTCTGCCTGCTCATCTACGGTCTGCAGAGTCTGACTCTTTTAAAGACATTCAGTGTGCGAAAAAGCACATCTGTTATTTACGATATCGGACAAGAAGATCTTTCAATTGACTTGTCTGGCTGACAAGTGACGTTTTTCGCCCTCATTTCTTGACAAATTATTGATACATTCAATCAATCAATGTTTATTTATAGCCCAATATCACAAATGTTACATTTGTCTCAGTGGTCTTCACAGTGTGTACAGAATATCAGTATGACAATACGACACCCTCTGTCCTTAGACCCTCTGTCCTCAGACCCTCTGTCCTTAGACCCTCTGTCCTCAGACCCTCTTTCCTTAGACCCTCTGTCCTTAGACCCTCACATCGTACAAGGAAAAACTTCCAGAGAAAACCCAGTTTTAAGGGAACATGGGAGAAACCTCAGGGAGAGCAACAGAGGAGGGATCCCTCTCCCAGGACGGACAGACGTGCAATAGATGCCGTGTGTAAATTGAAAAGATAATACATTTGCAACATAGGTAGTCCAGATGTTTGGAAATGCATGTGTGCAGGAAGATGAATCCACGAGGATATCCATCCAGGACCGATGATCCAGGACCACAGCCACGACTCAAGATCCAGGGCTCGCGATCCAGGACACAGGACCGCAGGATCATCCATGACTCCGGATCCCGGCGTATATATACACCAAAAAGAAAGACATTCAGTTTACAAAAGGCAGAACTCGTTCGCAAAGTGTCCGTGTCCGCCATTGTTCGTTTAGAAATGTTAGTTTCGGTTCTGCTTGTCGATTCATAAGGAAATGCATCTCCCCGCTTTCTGTAATGTAGACGGGGGCGGGGCGGGACCATGGATGTATAATAAGAACGACGTGTAGCACAGTGGCCGGGTTGGGAAGCAAAACTCGGTTCCGAGTAGGAACAAATAACAATTGTCCGGTACCGGGATTAATAAGAGTTGTGAGGACAGGAGGCGAGGCCGAGCCCCGCGGACCGCAGCTCTCTCTCTCTATGCTCCGTATCAGCTGATCGCTGCACGGTGCAGCTCAGTGTCTCTCTCTCTCTCTTTCTACACACAGCGGATCCGCTGCCCGTTTAACAGCCTCATCTTTGTCAACCTTTCTTATGTTCTTTCTAACACGTAATGAAGGTTATTAAGCGTTTTAGCTCCTGTGTTGTTAATATTGATGCCATTTCCTTTATGAAGTGAAGCAGCCTCCCTGTCTGTGTCCTCGCGCTGTCCTCACATCCCCGGACCCCCAGACTCAGAGGAGCACAGGGATGTCAGTATTGTTTATGAAGCAGGGTATAGAAAGTACATTATTGAAATGAAAATACTATTTATTTACTTTTACAAACAGTGAGCAGCTGGGCAGCTGCAGCATGTGTGCAAGCGTCTTTGAGTTGTAGAAAAGCGCTAGGCCTTAGGCTATAAATATAATGTGTTATTATTATTATTAGGCCTATGTGTTGGACATGTGTGGTTGGACTGTGTCTCACAGGCAGGTTGCAGTGTTACTTCAGAGGAGACTGGGCCAATTGTACATTCTCAAACTGCACCACTTAGAACTAACTAAACAATGCAGAGATTATTTTTATATAATTGTATTCAATAACCGTAAGAAATTAAACAGTATGAAGTGATTTGTAAATAGGAATACAGATTTGACTTAATGTTTTCATAAATATATTTTTCTCCCAGTTTGTCCTGGGACTCAAAAAACATAATCTGAATCGTTAAAATCCAAACGATACCCAACCCTATGTGTGATGCAGTAAAATCTTACCGCTCACTTACGTTAGGGGTGTCGTAAAAAACGTGGAAAAATGTAAAATACGATGACGAAGAAAAAGATTCCAGTGGCCCCAATTTTTGTCAATTCTGGACAAGTGAAAAATGTATTCGGACAAGTACATTGCCAAACTCACTTGTCCATGGACAAGTACTCTCTAAAAGCTTTTTCTCACACATTCCTGTTTAGTCAGGCGTTTGGGTAACCGGTATGCTTGATCTTATTCCATTTAATACTATGTTTTTATTTGTTTTTGTTTGTTTTAAATTTCATTTGTAAGTTGTTTTATTGTGTTTTTATTATGCTCTGGTGCTTTTATGACTTCTTAACATGTGGGTTCATTGATCATTGTACGCCTCCTATATGGATGTCTTATTGTTTTGTCAAGCACTTTGTGACTTTGTCTGTGAAAAGTAAGTAGTAACGCGCCAATGAGGCGCCAATGAGACCAATGAGGGCACGAGATAAGTTTGTGCCCAGATGGAAGGCTGACAGGCAGGTAGGCCATCCAGTTACTTTAGCCTGGCCGGCTCAGATGATTGCTTTCTACAGAGCCACTGCTTCCACAGATGACATTCTTTTATGGATTTTGTGTCAAAGCACTTCAGATATTCATTGCTATCGGGATGTTAAGAGCATTCCATGGAATATAACAAAAATTGTATCTCGAGCCGGTTTCTCAAACTTACCTACCCCACCTTTAAGAGGCACCTTCAAATAAAGATTGGTCTTAAATAAATGTTGTCTTTTGAATTGTTTGTCTAAAGTCAAGGATCTAGAACTGGTGCTTAGTTTTAATGATAGTCTGGTTATTATGCTGTTTGGAGGAGGCCTCACAGGTAAGAGCACTAACTAGCTACCATCACATGTACCTTAGCTTGACTTAGATTAAACGTATCGTGATATCAAAATATAAATAACTAATGTCATGCAAACATATTAATATTTGCTTGATTCCAGTGTTGCATTTAGCACAATTGCATACAGACGTTAAGGGGGTTTAAGATTCTGAAGTATTATGCTAAAAACTCAATAACTTAGATTATTATTTATAGTTTGCTGAATAGTTTCAAGGCCGCTTACCTTAGAAACGTAAAATGCCACGGTAGTGTGCAGACGGGGAGCATGTTAGCTTAGCTTGGTAGCTTCAGCTAGCTCTGGAACTTCCAGCTCGGAGGCAGCAGGTCCCGCCTCGGCTCCGCCTCTTTGCCCTTATTTGGAGCAGGCGGGAGTTGAACTCTGACGTCACTGTCGAGCCGTTAGTGGCCTACTTTAGGCTTCACGGCAACTCTGCAGAATCCTATGGGTGACGTCACAGACCCTACGTCCATTTATATATACAGTCTATGGTTAATTCCTGTGTGTGTGTGCGTTGATACTGTTTTGTTAATAGCAAAGCAAAAGCTGTTATGGGTATCTGTACCAGCTGTAAGGTCAATCCATCAATACTTTGTAAAACGTTTTCAGTTTCAAGAACAAAACACGAAGAGAAGTTTTTTCTTCTCTTGAGTGGAAGCTCAACAATGGAAGAAAAGGAAGGACAGAGCTAAATACATCGAAGCGAAACAACAGAGAGGGTCAGTGAGAGAAAAACAAGGGTACATTCGAGGGCAGAGGGAGAGCATTCTGGTGAGGAGGAAAAGCATTTAATTGTACTTGAGGGGAACCCATCCCTGAGCTGCCTCATAAGACCCCCGGTTGAAAGACATGCCACTCTGTGAAGAGATGGAGGAACAGGATGACTGGCACACTGAATAATAAAAGAACAGCCACAGAGGACCCTAGCAGGGAGGATATAAGGACATGAAGGAAATGTCTAGGACCTGGGTCTATTAAGGTAAGTCACTGGTTTATTAAGCACCCATAGGAAGATTGCATAATTGATCAATTACGACAAAATAACCTTCAGTCAATGGGGGAATTAGGTCTAATGTTAAGTAAACTATCAATTAAAGTGCAACAGCGGTGTTCTTCACACAGTCTGTTAATGTTGTGTTCAACATTCCAGGAAAGACAGATAACTTCTAAGTTTAACTATTTATTATGAGAGAGCAAAAGATATATATCACTTGGCCAAGGACTCCGTCACGTCACAGGCAGCAAATCTGTAATCTGTACCCACTATTTCCGGAAAGACCCTCGAACCTCGTGTGACAATACATTTGTATTACACATTTATACATTTATGATTGGTTGAGACTAGATGGAGAGATACCGTGGTTTAGACTTTGGTTCTCTTTGGTAGGTGCGCATACTTTGAAAAAAGTCTCTTGGCAAAACGATCCTCCAATCAGCATTCGGCCTGCTGGCGAAGTCCCTCCCTACTCTGTTTCTATTCTAGTCAAAAAACACCTTCACAAAACACCTCAAACACCATCTGTTCACTCAGGCCTTTGGCCTCAACTAATATACAGTCACTTATTTCCTGCCATTGCTCTGTATGATTATTATTACCTTTTGTTTTGTTACTTCCCATTGTAAAGCGTCCTTGGGTTTCGTGAAAGGCGCTATATAAATTGAAATTATTATTATTATTAGTCATTTGTTTTTGCTAAGGTTTCTAAAAGAAAGTGGAATCTTCATAAGGCTGCTTCCTAGCTCTGTGTGGGAGCGAAGCTCACCCACACGGCCAAGGTCAGACTCTACATGTACCACTTCACCATGTGCGTCTCTCCATCACAGTCAAATAGAAATGATGGGAGATTCCTGAATGTATGGTGAAATGACTCAATCAATCAATCAATTAATCAATCAACAGCTTTATGAATCCCGCAAGGGGCAGTTGGTTATGAGCAGCAGCTTGTGTCATGAACACAGGCAGCAACATACAGGAAGAACACACACCGATACACCCGGAGCACAGATGTGGATAATTCCAATTTACACTATAAATAGTTCAAAGCATCGCAATAATAAATAAATAATCAAGTTAAAAGCCTTTCAAGAATGTAAAAGTTTGAGTGCAGAAGAGATGAATGATTTTGAAAAGCGATTAGTCCTTTGATCAGGTAGAGCATATCTACGCCCTGATGGCAACAGACGAGATTCATGTGAAAGTACACGACCTGGAGAGGCCAGAATGCTCTCTGCTCTCCGCAGAATCTGTTGGGTACAGAAGGAATTCCTGTTCCTGTCTTTCAGTGTGAGGCTATGGACCCAGCAGATACAAGAAAAACAAATAATCAATGAATGCTTGGTAAAAACGACAGAAGGAAAGGCCTGACAGAGAGATGAGCGTGGTTGACTAGATGAAGGGGGTGGGTCAACTTACCCACTGGCTTATCTTACCCCACTCTCCCCTACTCCAACATGCATCTATGATGTTGTTGTGTTAGCTTTAATGGCCAAGGTACTGTCAAAACAGGAGGTTAACAAGGACGTTTGACACACGACTAAGACTAAAGGAAAAAATAGCTGTCAAAGATAAGACTTTGTATTGAAGGCTTCTTATGATTGAAAGCATTATGCACAAGTATTTACTATAGTTTTCCACATAGAGTTAAAGGCATGTTTTTTTATTCTACTAATTTAAAAAAAAGTATAATTCGTACACACAAAGATGAACAAAATTAGTAGAAGCGGGAATATAATATATATAATAGATAATACCGTGACTCATCCTAATAAAGCATTGGCATCATTGCGTCAAACGTATAGAAATTAAGGAGTACAAAGAAATAAAGAAAAAAGGCAAGAAAAAAAATGCATACATAAGAAAACTAGATATAGGGTCAATAGCAGTTTCAACTATCTTTTTTGAAAATACTAAATATAGATATGTACACATGTACTTGGCAAATGAATAATAATAATATATGCATATAAACATTGTAAACACTTATTTTCGAGGGACTTTTTTTACAATCATGTTCACACAAACACAAAATATACATAAGCACCATATGTGACCTGCTCCAAAGCTTGTAAATATTTGGAGTACAACAACAATCCGGATATCATTAGAAAGCTAGGACTCTCCTCTTTCCAACAGTGTGACTGCAACATTATATAATGACTGTCACCAAGTCATCATTTTGAGAGAAAGGCCTTCAAAGTTTCCTCTTCTCTGGAATCCATCGATCTGATTGGTTAGCGGAGCAAATGATCAAAATACTACGGATTTCCCGGGGAAAACCCTCACGAGAAACACGGCTGTTGTTCTGCCTGCTGTGACGTCAAGGTACTCCGTTCTCCGCTTGTAATCATGCCGAAGCTTCAAAGTTGTATTTATCATCTGAATTTGCCGAAACAAGTTTAATATTCTGAAAGCCAAGACTTTGTTTATTTGAAATCAGATGAAAACAAACTGTAACGGACCCTGGGAATACCCAATATTTGTTAGCTGGAGTAATCTGCTAATATAATCTTTTTTACTTTAGTTTTGAATTGTTGATGACTAGTGATACTTGAGAGGTCTGGGTGAAGTCCATTCCACGTTCTAACTCAGACTCTGGATCAGCTGTGATGTGATGGTTGTTCTCCAGGGCTGCACAACCAGTTAGGATGCCTGGTTGGGTTTTTCCTGACTGTGGTTTGGAACTGCTTTTGAATGTTAGTAGGCATTTTGTAATGGTAAATGTTGTGCATAATCAGTACTGTTGTAAGCTTAACTATATCAACACATTTTAAATATGGCAGTTGTGTGTTCATATTTACCAACACCACAGACTATTTGTGATGTTATTATTTTTTGTAGATTTGTTGAGTTCGTGTTTCCCCATATTTCGGAGCAGTAGTAAAGGTAAGGGAGAAATAGACTGTTATAAAGAGTATTTGTTCCTCCAGAATGTTCTTAGTACGATACAAAATACCTATTATTTTTGACAGTTTAGTTTGTACATAATTTATATGGTGCTTCCAGTTGAGTTTTTCGTCAACAAGCAGTCCAAAAAATGTTTCTAATTCTGCATTAACAAGATCACCAAGATTATGATGGGAGCAGAGAATGGTGGTATCATCAGCAAACAGAATGAATGTTAACATGTCGGAGGTGTTGATAATGTCATTAATATAAATCAGGAACAGTTGGACCTAAGATTGATCCTTGAGGGACTCCACGTGTTATAGGAAGCTTGTTTGATTTCGCCTCGTCCATGCCTGTTTATCAGATAACTCTTGACCCATTCTTTGGCTCGACCCCTTATGCCGTAATGTTCTAATGTGTGCAGCAGTATGGTTCACAGTATCAACAGCCTTTTTAAGGTCAATGAATATACCAGCTGTAATAGCTTTTCTCTCAATGTTGTTGGTCATTTCTTCAACCAGTTCAATTCCTGCTGAAGAAGGAGAGTGCTTCTTCTGAAATCCATATTGGCTGGGGCATAGTGTATTAAATCTGCTGAGGAATGACTCCAGACGGTTGTTAAAGAGTTTTTCCAGGATTTTTGAAAAGTGTGGTCGTAAAGAAATGGGTCTATAATTATTAAACTAGATTTATCACCAGACTTGAAAACCGGAATCACCTTCGATTTTCATTTCATTTGGGACAATTGTTGGAACGATTTATTGCATATATTTACTAGGGGGGGCTACAATGCTTGGTGCAACTTGTTTAACGATATTCATACCAAGTCCTAAATAATCTTTGGACTGTTTACTGTGTCGAGTATTGACAATATCAAGCAGTCCATGTTCTGTAATTGGGTTCAGGGACATACTGTTGGTTGCAGTTCTTCAGAAAGTCATCCTCTGTAGATGAAGCTGGGCTGATTGGACTCGCCAGGTTGGGGCCGCTTTCAGTAAAGGAATCCGTTGGGGGTTTTCCTTCAGTTTGGAATGTCTTTTATTTTTTTCTTAATTGCTATATATCGACAACATTGTTATTTACAAATGTAGGACTCAGTATGAATATTGTTAAACAAGTTGTACCAAGCATTGTAGCCCCCCTAGTAAATATATGCAATAAATCTTCCAACAAGGTATTGGAAATGAAATGAAAATCGCGAAGGTGATTCCGGTTTTCAAATCTGGTGATAAATCAAGTCTTAATAACTATAGCTTTGTTTTTGCTTTGTTTGTCTACCCTCCCTCCCAAATGTAAAGCGTCTTTGGGTTCAAGAAAAGCGCTATAGAAATAAAATGTATTATTATTATTATAGACCCATTTCTTTACTACCATAATTTTCCAAAATCTTATAACCAAACCAACCAGGTTAACTCGCACTACTGACATGTTCACTAACGTCCTAGACACGGGACATCATAGTGGGGCCCTCGTCACTCAGTGATCACCTGACAATATTCTCACTGTGCGGAAAAGAACAGGTAAAATCCCCCGTAGTTAGTTTTGAATGCTCAAACTAAGTACAGGGGATTGAACAAAAACAGGGTGGGGTGTTTTGAATGCCACCTATGTCAAAAACACTCAACATGGATACATTTTGAAAAACTCATGAATATATGTACATATTCTAAATTAATTGCACATTTAATAAAACGTAGCCTACTCTCAATTAGAAGCCTGCTTAAAGAGCCTGTGACACGGTTTTCCCCCATCATCCAAACCCATCACTTTGAGTACATATTGTCCCCTTGAAAACCGTTACTGAACTGATGTTGGATATTTGTACTTTGATAACCATTAATCTGCCTTCAATGTTGACAATTTTCTGGATCTTCTCGCGGATTCTTCAAGTCCCGCCAAATGATGGGTGACGTCATTGCGGGCACAGCGCTCCAGCTGCACCGTCCAGGATCCCAGCATCTGCATGTAAACCTTTATATATATATACAGTCAGATGTAAACGCACGACGGCGCACACAGCAGCAAGCTCAGACAGCGATGACAGGTTCATGTTGAACGTGTCTGAGAGCTCATATGAGGCTGAAGGATCGGTTTATGTTGTATCTGTTAGAAGTTTAGGAATGAGGTGCGTCAATATGGGCGATCATACGGTCATGTAGCCAGTGGGACTGGGACTACAAATCATCCCGGGACTCTCGACCGGCCCACTTCGGTACCGCTAGTAAGCTGTCAACGGGGGGAGCGGGGGATGTATAATACAAATATAATGTATAATGTCTGTGTCTTTGACATTAGCGCTGCTAGCCACCTGTGCCCTGTACTACGAAGCCAGTTCAACAGACCCTGGATATGTTTGAGTAACAAACAAACTAACAAACGAGATCTCGCTAAGCGGTCCTACGACGCTGGTTATCAACTCGGTAAATCAAGCCAGGGTTTCTCTCTCCAGCTGAGAGCGCGTTCACGTCTAAGACACGAGTGGATCTGACTTTAATTACATTTGTCTCGAGTGTTTCGTCAACATAATGTGTTAAATAATACTTCTGCATCCAGTCTGTGACACTGTGAGTGTTGCACGGCCAGATGAGGCTGGAGAAGCTGACTCAGATAAGGAAATATATGATATATTATGATATTATATGATCGATGATCTGATTGATGATGTAATATGAATGATAAGTGCGACACGTCGGCGTCTTCTCTGCATACGGCAGTTTAAACTGTATTTCCTTTATCCTGTAATATGACTTGAGAGATTTAAACTCCGCACACTGAGTGGATCTCTTTTCTATAGACGCCGGAGGCGGGCAGCGTCAGGTAAAAGAAGTTATTTAGCCTTCTCAAACCTGAGCCTCACGCGCCGCCTATGGGGGATGTGCTAGTTACTTATCCGACCGGCCCACTTCGGTACCGGCCCATCGGGATTCGTCCCGATGGCCAGTCCGCCACTGCACCCAGCCCACGTAAACTGTCAACGGGGGGAGCCTCGCCGCGGGGAAACGGTGGACCTAGTGTCCCGATCGGAGTGGGAATAATAATAATAATCCGTGCATTTTATCCATTAATTTCCCCAACATTGTGGTAAAAAACCACACGTTTAATCCACGTTGTTGGTGTACTACAACTACAAAAAGCATCGGTTTGTTTTCTCATCAGGAAATGCAGACCGGCTCAAACAAACGATTTTTAATCATCATCCTCACGATCATTTAATGTATCATATGTTCGCCGCATTGACATGAAAGCACTAATAAATGTAGTTTCATCCACTTGAGTTTACAACCACAAAAATAATCGATTTGTTTTTATATCACATCCGACGGGAGGAAATTCAGCAGCTCTCACTCCCGATTTTTAATCCTAATGTAATCATCATCTTCACCACGATCATTTATGTTTATGTCGCCGAATTGACATCAAAGCACTGACAAATATGAATATACTGTAGTCAACTTCATTAAAACGTTATTAACGTGCCTAATCTCAGTAATTCACCATTTCTACGCATGACAACACACTTTGTCCGTGTTTGGCTCTCGAAGCGTTCCCGCATTGACGTCACTTCCGGCTTCCCCCAAAACTTCAAAATGAGTCGAAGGAATTTCCCCGCGATGTTCGAAATTATTGATATTTAACGGAACGGTATCGCTTTTTCTTTTTTAAACTGACTGTTCGAGATTACTAGTAGCCCAATATTTCATTGCACAACAGTTGTTGGGATGGTGTCACAGGCTCTTTAAAGGTGGGGTAGGTAAGTTTGAGAAACCGGCTCGAGATACACTTTGTTATATTCCATGGAATGCTTTTAACATCCCGATAGCAATGAATATCTGAAGTGCTTTGACAAAAAATCCATAAAAAAATGTCATCTGTAGAAGCCGTAATACTGTAAAAAGTACAGTAGGATGCAATAGTATGAAGCTGGAGCGTCGGAGACAGCAGTTACAGAACCGCAGTCACGGCCCGTCTACACTACAGCGTCTACAGCGTCGAAAACTCCAATCTGCCCATTCACTTTCAATGGGGTCACGTTGCCTCGCTTTTTCGCCGAACTGAATTGTGGGTAGCAGAGCGGTCCGTCTCCGCCGGAGTAGCCAGCGCCAGCCAATCAAATCCCGTTTCTGAAAATCTGACAGCTGAAGCCGTAGCCAATCAAACCGCGTCTAAGCTGGGAGAGATATCCCGCCGTTCATTTCTATATTTCAAAAAAAGTTGGAGGAGAAACTAACTATCGCTGTAGCAAATCACCCGGTTTTGTATGACCAGACCCTCTTCACCTCCCGGGATACAAACCGGAGGAACCAGGCATGGAGGGAGGTGACAGAAGCCGCGTTCACACTGCGGTACTTTTCCCACAAAGGTTCATGCGAACTCTTTAGTTCTCATGAACTAAATACAGATCGCGTTCACACCAGAAAAAGTCCCTGGGGGTGGATTAGGCAAATGAAGCCGCTGACGTCACTTCTTCTTCTTCTGCTTTGGGTTTACTGGCAGGCCGCAACCCACTTCACGGCGTATACTGCCGCCCAAAGTCCCCGGCCGGAAGTCCCCGGAGTTGGAGAAGGCTTCAGTAGAAGCTGCTGGGAGTCCCAGCAGCTTCTACTGGCCCGCTGGCCTGGAAGCACTATTTAGACACCCCAGGCCAGCATAACGTACTTTCCACTTGCCCGCTCGGGCCACTAAAAATATAAAAATGGTCCTGTGGTATTGGTATTTTGACTAGCAATTTAGTTAAATTGTTTCGTTTATTAACGCTACAACATAGCGTTCCGTGAGTCGGTTGTCGTTTTTGTTGGGTGAAAAGCAAACAGCTGTTTGCTCCGGAGCGCAGCGGGAGCAGGAGCGCGCTGCTTCACTACAGACTATCGCGCCACCTAACCATTCGCCAAATGTTTTTAATACCAGCGGTAACCGGCCAAGCGCCGGGCAAAAAACAATCTTCAAATAAAAGAAAGTCACCGGAGGAGTTAAAGGAGAGTGACAGGAAGCATGAGAAGAAGAGGGAGAGAACGTTTCAGCTTGATCGATGGAGTTGGCTGCAGTGACGCGTCCTAAAACCCTTTTATAATCTATCGATTAGATTTAAGATTCGAAAATTATAAAAGTAGGGTAGACATGTGGAGATTATCCGGCTGAACAAAACGTGCATTTATCAAACAGGTTTGTTTTCCACAGACCTTATTTCCAGCTATTTTCCAAAACCCTTGTCGAGGGAACCAGCAGCTTACTTCCTGGTTTTAGGACGCGTCACTGGCTGCACCTCTCAATATGATGCCAATATAAACAAGGTCTTCTGTCGGCTCTGTACATCAATGCCGACCTATGCTGACAAGTAAGTGAAGAGTAGACAATATAAAAAGGTATTGGCGAAATGTCCCAGCAGTTTAGGATAAAGAAGGTGCTAATCAAATCATAATCATTACATGTCTAACTCCTAATGACAGGAAGGCAGAAAGTGCATTATACAAATAATAATAATAGCAGACATTTTTTAACAATGACCACAATATCATTATTTTAATAAACCAAATATGAACAATTGAGGAAAATCTGATGATTCAAATGTTGTAGTACAAGTAGTAATGTAGTTAGTGCATAAATTATCGCAACAAATGTGTTAATTTTCTTCATTATTAGTCGATTTTTTTTTTGGACGAATGCTCCGGGCCAGTGGTTACAATGGTGGGGCCAGTGGTAATACAAGTCCACATTATTTACCCTTAATGTCTACCGCTAGTAAATTGTCGGGGGGACTGGGGGGGTAGACAATTTACTAGTGGTATTTACTTGCGGTACCGCGGTGGGCCAGCGGTACCGAAGTGGGCCGGTCGAGAGTCCCGGGCTGATTTGTAGTCCCAGTCCGCCCCTGGATACCTCTCTGATATTTTCAGCAAACTCAACCAGCTGAATCTCTCTTCAAGGTAAAGACACACATATTCTTAGCTTGTATGACAAAGTGTGTGGATTCATGGAGAAGATCAAGCTCTGGCAGAGCAAATGTGAAAAAGGGGATACAAGTTGTTTCCCGCAGCTGAACGCATACATTGCTACTGGTGAATGTGACAGAGCTCCAATTGTGAAAATAGTACACACACATTTGTCCAAGCTCAAGAATGAGTTCAACTCCTACTTCCCTGATATTGACTACAAGTCATCCACACTGGACTGGGTGCGTAATCCATTTGTGACGTGCATTAACAGCAGCATTCCCGCCAGACTGCAAGAAGACCTCATAGATGTGTCCTCGGATAGGAGCCTGAAGATGAGCTACTCAAGCACACCACTGACACCGTTCTGGTGTGGTGTGGAGAAGGAGTATCCTGGGGAAACATGCCCTGAATGAACTGTTGCCTTTTGGGTCCACACACCTGTGTGAGGTGACATTCTCCGCCATGACCCTCATCAAGACTAAACACAGGAACAGACTCAACTTGGAGAATAACCTGGTCACAGCTGTTGCAACAATCTCCCCCAGACTCACACAACTGATGAGGGAGAAACAGGCTCAAGTGTCACATTCATTGGTGAGATACCTTACTTCTTTTTAAAAAGTCTTTAAACAATGGCTATTATAATGTATATGATTAGTTATGATTGAATATGATTTAAGTGTCACATTAATTGTCTGATTGGGTCACACACACACACACACACACACACACACACACACACACACACACACACACACACACACACACACACACACACACACAGTCTGCCACAATATATAGACTATTAAATATATCCTGGGGATCACCACGATTGATTGCGTAGTTGACTGCTCATGCAGATGGTTCAGCTGATGACCGTGCCTCTCCTTCTGACCAATCTGATCACAGGTAAGCCACAGCAGTATTTCTCACACTGTTAGCTCATCAAATAAGGTGAACAATTGTGTGCATTCACAATTTAAAAATGTTGATTGCTATTTTTAAGACTACACCCATATTACACAATACAACACGTTAACCCAATATTACACAATAATACACCCCTATACCACGTTAACCCAATATTACACCCACATTACACTGTTATTCGACCACACCATGTAGCAGCAAAGTTACACCCATTTCTCACCATAATTACACTGTTATTACACCCCTATTATAATATTATTACACCCATGATTAATTTAATTGAAATTAAACACATTTATTCACACCCATGTTAGACCATTATACATCTGTATTACATCCAGATTATACCCATGTTATACTGTTATTACACCGCTGTTTTATTAAACAGATACTACAGCCATGTAACACCAATATGAGACTGTAATCATTACACTGTTATCACGCCCACTTTACACATGGACGCAACCTCTCAAATGACGGTATCCCACATGAGACAAAACACATGTCAGGGCTCAAAGGAACATGCTGCTCCTATAACCTTAATACCCTTCATTCAGGAGAGCGTAACTCGTGGTGAAGAGCTCCAGTGCCACAAGTCACAATTACAGCAGCATGGTACATGCTAGAACTAACACAAGTAGATGCCGATAAACCTACTTATTAATGTTAACCTAAAGTTTGCTCAAATCAGCCAACGTAAGCTACTGGTTAGATCAGACCAACGTTTAATGGATTGATCAATGGTGCATTTTTATTGCTCTGGAATTCTACTTTTTACTTGTCTGAGTAAAACATTATTATAACCTCCCCTTAAAATGTCAGAATTGTTGTTTAATGTTCAACAATCTTGATAGAAATACATCCTGCTTCTTTGATCTTTTGCAAAGGCTTATTCGTGTTTTGAAAGCTACAACATACAGTAGGCGTGTACTGCCCCTTTTCTCCTTCTTGCCATTCATTGGCACTGAGCCACCTTTATGACACGCGATCGCCTCCCAAATGACCTGAACGATTTCTGTGTTAGAAAGTAGTTCAGAATAAAATGGTCTACTGTGTTACTCTGTGGATTGTTCAGATTAAATGTACAATTGTTTCACGAAGAATGAGGTTCTGTTCTATTCTGGTAAAAACGTGTTATCATGTCCATATTTGACCTTCCATTAAAGAAGTAGATATCCATTCATCCCATATGTTAGAATGAGAGGTGAATGAGGCTTTACTCCATTACAGGGATTCAGTTGGGTGTGGGGTGAGCCCTCAAGCTTTCCCAATACATATTCTAACCCCTCATTCGGACACCCGTTATCCTCTTTGAAGGATCTGACCCAGAACTTCACCTATTTCATGAATTTCCTTATGCATGTACAGTTAAATCCTGTCATCTGTTTACGCTGTGGTATTTTTATAACACTTATTATATTATTACTGTCATTTTTATGGAGAATCGGCCAGTTTTTAGACTCTAATACAGAGATGTCCTGCTTTTCTCGCTTCATATCATAGTCAAGTGAATAAGTGTGGGATTGACACGGACAAAACTAAACTTTTAAAGACATCACCTTTGACTTTGATGGATATTTCACTTTTCTATGGCATTTTATAGATTAATCAATTGAGAAAATATTCAGATGAATCCATTTTCAAAATAATCTTTAGTTGCAGATTCATTTCAAAGAACTGAATACTGTCAGGTTTTGTATTTTTTTACTGTAATTAATAATAAAGTTTCTACCCGAGATGAACTTTTAGCCTTTGCAGTTTTGAATTCTCAGAATCAGAGTTCCTTTATTTGTCCCACAGAGGGGACATTTATAATTGTTACAGCAAAAGTATAGATAGAGACAAAGTAAAACACGTCATGCACATAATATTTAAAATAAAAGATATAAGTTGTTGCCCAGAAGAAGAATTATAGCACTGATTAGTTGTGTATCATAGTTGGAGGTTATTGCTTTTGTATCAGATCATAGAGGGAAAAGAATGTTCATAAAGTTTGAACATTCCTGAAATGGACTTTCGAGGTTTAGCATTTAAAACAAGCCGTGATTATGTGAATAATACAATGTGTGACACCAATGGTTTCTATTGAGAGATGTCATACTTGATGTGCCTCTATCTTCCTCAGAGGTTTTAAATATCACTCCTGAACTGGAGTTGTTCATGACTTTAGCGTCCTGTTGCTCATGTTGTTGTTTCTTCCAGGTGCTTCTGGTTTTAAGGCTCAGAGTAATCGCTGGACGTGCAGCAGCATACTTCCTCTCAACCACTCTCATGTCTTTGTCCATCGGTAAGAGCAAGACTTTGGCTTCTTTTTATTCACATTTGCTGCACATGGCATTTGAAGTTTTCCTTTGCTTTTCACTTGAGCGTGTACATATGCAATTTAGAACTCACTCTGACCGTTGTAATACAGCTATATCAACAAGGTTACATATTGACTTATTTCCAGGTTTGGGAAGGTTACTTAAAATGTAATTTGTTACAATTACTAGTTACCTGTACAATTGTAATCAGAAGCCTAATCTGAGTATAAAATACAAAGGTAGTGTAGCCTGAAGCTTCTATTGGCTAGAGCTCCAACACATTGTACATGATAGAGATGTCCCGCCCCTTAGCCTGAGTGGTTGACTAATCACAAGCGAGCCGGCCAGCTATCCAATCAGAGCAGACTGGGCTCTGGTTTCAGACAGAGGGTGAAAAGAGGTGCTGCAGCACATTAAAGCATGGAGACTGTTCGAGTAGAGGCAACACATAGGAATGTGAACATTAGCATAGCAAGGCCCCTTTAAAAAACATGATGTTCAAACCTGCATATAGTATTGTGTTCAATGGAGCTGCTGGTGCTCTTTCTCACGTGAACGGGGTGTTTTGGATTCTCACGCTCCACCATGGATTCTGTGTGCAGGGATATTTCTGGTGATGATGTTCGAACCAGGAGACATTGAGCCCTTCTTCAATATTGACTCCTTGATGGACATCATAAGGTGAGAAGAACATTTCTGCTCTCCCTGCATATTCAGTTCAGCAAGGCTTTTAAGTCAGAAACAAACTCAAATCCATTCATCGTCTCCTTTAGTATTTCAGGTGTTCTTCAGTGCAGATCATGTGCAGCGAACTGGCCGTTATAGCAACACAAACAACTGACCGGGCGATGGAGGGGGTTTGAACCACCCTGAAACCTTGTTTTTCCTTTCTTTACTGGGGACAGCTTTGCCGCCATCATTCCAAAGTTCCATGCTCTCTGCTCATTTAAAAATGTATATATAAAAAGTATTGCATAGGGTTTTCCAATGGAGGAGACACCTGCCTTTAAATGGACTGTTCTCCTTTCTGCGGATTGATACGCCTCCACTTGTCCCTTGACTTGTCTGCTATCAAAAAGAGCAGACTGCTGGATGCCCAAATCAGATTCCAGTATTCAACCAAGTCATTGAATACAGAAGTGTTGCATAATGTCCTTGATTAAGACACAATTCCTTGGTTGTTTCACCATTTCCAAACATACTGATGGTGTGACTTGTCTTTTGTTCACAGGAACATGGCGCCTAAATGCCTGATTCAGGCTTGCTTCAGACAGGTATGCTTCAATTAGGACAAACTGCTCATTTGTATTATTAATGTTGCTAAACCTTTATTTATCTTTTGTAGTACGAGACTGATCGGTTGGAATATGAAATTGTTACAGAATATGACAGAAATACGACTGTTGGTCAAATATGTCGATGGAACCAACATTTTGGGCCTGATTGTGTGGGCTTATACCTGATTTGTGAGACCCTGGGATTGCTGTTACAGTCGTTTTAATACTCTTGCCCGGCAGCTGCGTTGTGTAGACAAACTGTGTCAGCACTTATATCAGATGATTCCATATGAATTGTGCATTCATTGTGTGTTTCAGGCACAGAATTCACTCAACAATAGTTTTGCCTCTGACCTATTTCCTGTGTACGAGATGTAACCCCTATGACGTCATCAAGGAGGTTGTTCCCGCTTTAAAGCAGGCACTGGTCAGCTCGTCAAGGTGAGACGATGTACCACAGAGCTGACATTTCAACATTCATCATTAGATGTGCAAGCATATCTTTGAGATGTACATTTCTAATATGTTCACTAACGAAGCATGCATTGTGTGTCTCCCAGCGTGAACACACTACCACTCACTGCTTAATGTTGTGAGAGCCGACTCGTGATCCACAAAAGTGTCACTCGGTACATGCTGCCCATCGGGACCAACATGGATGGAACTGCCCTCTATGAGGTGGCCGCAGCCATCTTCATTACCCAGATCAACCACCTGAAGATCGGCCAGTTGATCGCTATTACGTAAGCCACTCAGAACCAGACCATCATCACCAGTTCAGAAGTGATAATATTTAGTGTGCAGGACATTGGAGTGAGAAGGAGCCTTGACAGGGTGCTTTGAATAAACCCTCAAGGGGCTTATTTAGCTATAATTCCCTGTTTGCTGAATTGTATCCTGCTCATCACATGTCGCTTGTTAGACGCTTTTATCCAAAGCGACTTACATACTCAATACTGTGCGCAATCCCCACGGGAGCACTTTGGGGTGACGTGTCTCAGGGACACAACGACATGCTGACTGCAGTGGGGTTTGAACCTGTGACCCCCTGAACACCAACGCACGACCCACTGCGTCACACGCCTCCCTGTATTACACGGCTTCTTACTAAATAAATCCATACTTTGATCCAAAATATTGCTTTCAACAGGTCATCAATTAAACAATTATTGTATTGTTTCCGCAAAATAAATATAGTCCATAATGCTGCATTTCCAGCCGTCACCAATCCAAGATTCAAGTGTCGTGCTTTCCACAAATATGAAATGATTGGTGTTTTGGAAAGAAGGAAGATGTATGTGCGTTACATTGACTTCTTTCTGCGGATCGGTATCACCGCACATGGTCCCTTGATCAGAGCAACGGTCTGCTATCAACAAAGAGTAGACTGCTGAATGTCAAAATGCACCAATCAGAATGCAGTGTCCAACTGAGCTTTTGTATCATATTGGTTAAAAGTGTACAAGATGAGACATCTAAAGGAATAGACTTGGTAGAGTTCTATGTGTCTGATCTGCAGGTTGAGTCAGGAGTGTGCAGCATAGGATCCTCAGGAGGAATGACCACGATGTTTGTTCTGATGGCCGTTGGTTTACCTGCCAAGGAAGCCGCCATTCTGGTGATTGTAGAATGGCTCCTGTACGTTTAACACAAGTCATGGAGAAATGACTGGAGCTGCCTTTTCTGTTTCTTGACTGGTGCACCAGTTACAAGTACAAGTCATGCAATTCATATCTTGCTTAAGAAGAAGTACAAAAGTATGGGCATTCAAATATACTTGATTAACAAAAAGTAAAAGTACTTATTGGGCGATGTAGCTCAATTCAGAGCTACATCGCTTAAATATTGGATTGTGATTATTGATGCATTCACTTGTTTGTCACAGCTAGTAAACGTGGAGCTTATTTTAATTACTTGATATACTACTACTGAATATCTTAATAATATCTTATGCTTTATGCTAATGTTTAATATCATTTGAACAATGACACATATTCTCATTAAACACAACAACCTCTGAACATTACAAATATTCGCCTCAATTCAACCTGGAACCTCTCATACAATAATACAATACAAATACTGTGTGTGTGTGTGTGTGTGTGTGTGTGTGTGTGTGTGTGTGTGTGTGTGTGTGTGTGTGTGTGTGTGTGTGTGTGTGTCGGTGCAGTTGTCGAGGTAACTGTCACGACTGAGTGAAGTCCAATAGTCTCCGGTGAGTCTTTCTTAAATCCTCCTCTACTTTCGCTTTTCGACTCAGCGGTGGCTCTGAAGGCCATTCATACGTGCAGTCGTTGGATGCGAGCCGAGTTATATCACGCAGCCCCTCGTCCTCCACGATGTTGGCCTGCAAGCTGTAGCCACCCATTTAGCGATCTTTGTGGAAAGTTTGCTGCTCGTAGACTTTCAAGTGGTCTGCTGCAAGCGGGGCTGTCGGCATCAGCAGTGTGCTTGGATGAGATGGTATTTTAAACTCGATGCGCTCTGAAACTACGGGGCGGCCGAGGACAAAAAATGCACATGCGTTAATCACGTTAAAATAATTAGTGGCATTCATTTTTTTTGCGTTAACTTGACAGCCCTAGTGGCAATGTACCTTAAAGATCTCTTGTCATGCTATTTGTAGGCATATATTATGGGTATAAAAAACATGTCTATGATGCGTTTTGCTCAAAATAGCAAACCGGGGTTCACGTGATGGTGGCGAGGTGAACCGTTTTGGCTGGAGCTCCGTGCCACTCTGTTCTAATTATTTTGTGGGATTTTGTAAATATTGATTGATTGATGTAGTAGGGGTGTGGCCATTCTGGTTATTAAAAATCTTGCCTTTCGGTCCTTTGACTGTTAAAGACGGTCAGGGTCGCGATGTGTCGAAGCAGTGCTCGTTGGTAAGGCTATAACACTTATGCATCTCTATGGCCCTCCTGCTTATCTGTCCAAGGCCTTTGCAGAGTTTACAGATCTGAGGATCCTTCGTGGGAGGTGATTTTAACTGCCATCTTAATCCCTCTCTGTCCACCAGGCATCAATCCCCCTTCAAAGCAAACTAAGGTGCTCAATTCCATATGTAACGACATTGGGTATTCAGATGTACGGAGGGAGCTTCATCCCACTGACTCAGTTTACCTTTTTGTCTGCCCCTCATAAAAGCCACACTCGAATTGATTACCTTTTTATTCCATGTTCAAAAGTGTCCTTGGTTCTGTCATGTAGGTAGCATTATCCTTTCTGACCACGCACCCCTTCATATGGTGTATTCTCTTTCTGAGGAAAGGGCATCGTCAAGGCGCTGGAGACTTCAATCATCTCTTCTGAAGGATGATCATTTCATGTCAGAATTCAAGGTGTTCTATTCAATTAACTCAACATCTAATACTCCCTCTCTCCTGTGGGAAACGTGTAAAGCATACTCTCTATACTTGTGTAGCTTCCAAGAGAGAAAGATTGAACAACATAAGATACTTGAATCTACGTTATCTGACTTGGAGAAACGCTACATATCAAGCCCAGGCCCAGCGCTGCTTCAGGAATGGTCAGCCACACGTGCTGCTTTACGATTCTGAGCGTTCCCTTGTTCCAGACAGAAGCTGTATGAGTTTGGTGATAGACCTGGTAGATATCTGGCCAATCTTGTTAAAAAGAGGGCTGCCTCTCAAATGATAGTTTCTATTACGGATGCCAACAATGTCGGAACAGCCTGACTATGCCCTAGCCCTCATGCAACACCCCCTACAGCAGGGGTGTCAAACTCAATTTCATCTCGGGCCACATCAGCATCATGGTCTCAAAGGGCCGGTTTTATATACATACAAAAAATACATATATAAATATTTAATATATTTAAAAGAATGTATTATATTACATTATTGCCGTCTGCATTGTATTATTATCGGATAGGGTAATAACGTAAGTCTCTTCAGTGAGAATGTCACAAAATGATATAAAAAGAAAAGCCAAATTCTGGAAAAAATTCAAAATAAAATAAGTGACATTTTGAAAAAAAAGTCAAACTTGAGATGCATTGTGGGACATGTAGTTTATGGGCAACGTGCGTCTGTAAAGTAGCATGTAACCGTATAGTAAACATATTATATTCTTTGCAGGCTCTTGTGGGGCCACTTTAAATGAAGTCACGGGCCGGATTTGGCCCCCGGGCCTTGAGTTTGACACCCCTGCCCTCCAGCTTCAGAAGCTCACACATTGCAGCTCAATGCCCCAATCACGAAGCACTGTTTGCTCTGAAATCTATGCCTCCGGGGAAAGCTCCGGGGCCAGATGGGTTTGGGTGTTTGAAAATATTCTCCTGGATCCCCTGCTAGCTATGTTGAACCATTCATTTGAAACTGGGATTTTACCTCGATCACTTAGGGAGGCCAACATCTCTCTTATCCTTAGGAAAGGAAAGAGCCCTGATAGATGTGCCAGTAGCTCTACTCAATCCGATCAAAAACTGCTTTCAAAATACTAGCAATACGTTTGGAAAAGGTTTGGATTTGACTGTTTTTGTGTTTTCCTGTAACATCGTCATCTGGATTTGTCTATTTATTTTTGATAATTATTACTATCTAACTTAATTGTGTTGTTGCCTCTAGAGCAGGCATGGGCAAACTAAGGCCCGTTGGGCTTTTGAATCCGGCCCGCCGAATATTGGTAAAATTGTCCAAATTATAGACCGCATTCATTTTGCCTTTTTCCTGCAATACCCGGCATTTCAGTTGAGCCCACTAGATGGCGCACTTTAGACACAATAGACCTTTGCTGGAGTCTGGTCTATTCTCTGGCCCCACTCGGCAGCCCGGCAAGATCCAAGAACCAAATATGTCACGCTTACATTGGAGGGGGTCGAGATTAACCTGAGCAATAACAGTTCACGGCGAATACAAGTTGTAACAAGCAGTAGCGCTGAGTGACTAGAACGCGACCACACACTTAGAAAAACACTTTATAAAGTCAGGCAACACTAACCAGCTTAGTGTGATTCTGTTTATTTTACCTTACTTTAATGACCATCCGTTCACCGTTATTGACCATCGTGAAGAGGCAGACGTGTTCCTGTTGTTTTGTATTATTGCAGCTATCGGATGGAATCAATACGTGGGCTACATGTGGCCATCACAAGTAAAATCATAACGAAAACTACGCCGGTAAAACATGCGTGTAGAAAACGGCTTATGCCACAAAATGATAGCAACAAGTAGTCAAGATAGTCTGATTAGCTTCGGTTGCTATGCTAACATCACCTGCAGAATGCCAGAGAAACAGCGTTGTGATGCCAAACAGCTTTCAGACTGAAACACATTGACTGATGGGGATGGGGGATATTTACCAGCTGCTTGTGACAGTCCCTTAGCAAAAAAAATCTAGAAAATCCTATAGAATCTTGTAGAAATCTATAGCATGTTATAGAACGTAGTCGTATTTGTAAGCCATGCTAAAGAACTCTAGATAATTCTGTAGAATACTATAAATGTGTACTTTTCTATAAACTTCTATAATTAAAAATATAACAATCTAAATAATTCTACAGGACAGAACCGACTCACGACAAATCTGTAGAAATCTATAGCACTCAAAGAACACATGCATGACATTTTCTCTCTGATGCAACCGATACTCAATTCTATAGAATGATATAAAACTGGTCTTTAAATTGGAATAGAGAAAATCATAGTAATCTACATCATGTTGTGGAACTGAGCTGCTTTGCAAAAGCTGTACGGGTAGATCCCTTTGAAGTCAGTATTCTATTGAGAAGAACAGTGATCCACAACGTTTAATTATTTATTATTATATCTTCTACAGAACCAGAATTATACCAAATAAATACCATTCGATAGCAGATATTGTTTTGTCAGAGCTTGAGAAATGCAATTCGCATCTGGCTCCAGTCCAGCAGGGGGCGACAGGGAGCCTAGGGTGCGATTCCACTGAGCATGTGGCTCAAAGGAAGTGAGCTTCCTACTTAAGGAGCTGAATGCAGCACACCTGGAAGCACACTCAGCAGAGGACACGCAGCTCCCTGGGAGAGAAGAGACTTAAAGATTCAACCGAGACGCTGCTGGGGAATATTTGCAAATGTTTAATCCATGTTTGATTTGATGTATTATTATTTCTAGTCCTGAGGAAAGAAGCTAAAATATAAGATGCTGAAATATAATTTACTTTGTTGAAATGCATTTATTTTTGATTAAATGTTGAATGTAATTGTAGATTAAGAAATGAACGTGCTCGTTAAAAGATGGCGTGTTTTTAGTTGAACATGTGTATGTACCTAAAGTGAATGAAAGTAATGTTTTGTGTTAAAGGTTTTCAACCTGAATGATCAGGAGGCCAACAAGAGGCTGAATGAAGCAATGAGGAATCTACCACACTCAAATAGAGAGAAAAAAGATTCAAATTCCAGTTGTCCTTCTGGAGTGAATCAATCAAACCCAATCACGACTTGACAGATATACCGGTAGTCGGCTATTATACCAAATGCTGGATATCCATATATTTGCACAATTTTGAACGGACTTAATTGTTGCTTAGATACAAACAAACAAGACAGTAGAGTCACTGTTAATGCACAATATCTAGAGTATGTGTATCAGAGTTATTTACAGTGAGAAAGACGGAGAACTGGAACTCATCAGTCTAAATATATATATCTAGTCCAGCTCAAACTTTGCGAGTTTGCACAAATACATCTTGTATGAATCTCATATACTAAGACATATTGTGTGACCTGAACCAGTTGCATCACCATGTGTTTTAAACAACTTCATTTTACAATTATCTTCAATTTGACACACCTAATCACAAACGTTATACAACTGTTCAAAGCTAGATGACACCTGTCAGGAATATGCCACGATATATAGACAATACCTGTACACAAAAGTACCTATCGAGCTCAGAATGAATACATGAGTGCTCCTACTATTATACCATACTATTGTGTATCAATGGAATACCATACTCTTATATAATCATGACCATCCTAACTCAACACGCCCCAGCTCAACCCCATCCATGCTCCCAGACAGGGCAACTGGTCCATACTATTCAGTCCTACTGATGTTCAAGACACGTGTAGGGGACCGTGTGTCTCACCATTTCACATTGAAGTACCACTACAACTGTACAAATCACCATAAGCAATACACACGTCTTCTATTAACCTTAACACGGAGAGACATTCAAAGAATGCAAGCTTGGATATTGCATGATTATGAGTGTTAGGACCCCATCACCCACGATCGGGGACAGGATATCGTGGTATGTACCCATGGATCAAAAGAATGCTATCCGACAGAGGAAAAGTTATTTCTGGGAAAGAAGGCAAAACTAATGTTCACCCTGTACACTATCGAGAGTATAACAGTTATTTACAGTGACAAAGACATCAAACTGGAACTCGTCAATCTAAATACAGAATATATCTAGTCCAGCTCAAACTTCGGGAGTTTGCACAAATACATCCCGTCACCTACATTCATCATCACCCCTTTGTTTGCAATCTTCGTGGCTGGTACTGCAGACAACCTCAGTGAGGTCTGTATCACTGCCAGTGCCAGTACAGTACCGGTACAGTATCACTGCAGTGTCACACTCTACAAAGTCATCATATGCACGGCACTGCGGAGCTTCTGGGACCGATGTCCTGTAGAATACATAGAGTCCATCACATCTACAATCCCCAATGCAGCCACGTGTTGTCCACCACTACCAATGAATGAATTCTACCCCGGTCCCCATTATCCAATACAGATACACAGATATCCAATTACAACATGTTGGTATTCCTGCAGTGCAAATCGCTCTGCAATAGTGAACTGTCTGATACGGGGTGTACCAACACTTGGCTGGATCTGGAGTATTTTTTGTTTTACTCAACATTCTACACAAGAACGTTCCAGCTTCATCGGGCATTTGTTCCATATATTCCTCTGCATACAGTGTCAGTTTCCGTCTGGCAAAGAAATATCGGAAGACTTGCATTTGCACCGCCTGAGTCCCGGAAAACAAAGCCAAAAGCTTTCCACGGGCTTCCTCAAAAACAAATGCCGAGGACGACCAAAGTGCCAGTGCCGCACACCAGATGTGTCCGTGTGTATGTTGTACGACATACAATTCTTGTATCATGGTGACAAACTTCACCAGACACAGTTCCACCATATTGATATCCTCTGGAGACACAAGAGGAGCCATGAGCACATGTATGGCATGCACAAGCGATAGCCAGTGAACGAAGTAGGCCCTTGGCAAGACGTCTTTCAGGACGACTGGCGAGTAACGGAGGAGAAACGATCTCCATTCTGACGCCTTCCAGAATTGGCGTTCAGTCAATGAACGCAGAGTCCTTGTAGTATCTGCTGGCGGCTTCAACTTTGTGAGAGTGCTGTCGATATGCTCGAGCTGCTGTCGCTTCAAATGAAACGGCTGGTCGTTATTGGCCCCATCCAACCACAGCGCGGTAATCTGTCTGACCACCCCGAGGCAAACAGAACGCATATATTCTGGAACAAAGCCTTCGATGATGTCAAACGTGGGAAGCAACAGTACAGGGCTTGCACATTTTACTCCTCTCTCAGAGTCCCCGTTTGTTGTTCCATCAATGTTGGCATATTCAACTGTGCTATCATGTGTACGCAATGTTGGAATATCTCCCATCTGTGGATAGACATGGACTGATCCTCTCCCCTTCTCCACTCGTGTTCCCTCACGCTCACAAAAGCCATTGAATTGCTTGAACGATTGCAACACGGCCACGGCATCACAGACAGACACTACTGCGGCACACTTACCGACGTTTCGTAAGCCACCTTCGTCCTCCCAGCATGTTCATGCAGGTGATTCATTTCATCAACAAATGGCTTAAGATAGGTGTCCATCCGCGGTTTGGATTTTCCAAACCACAAGGTGTGAAGCACAACATTCTTTTTCCTCAACTCAAACGGCAATCCGTTAATCATACACCGTATGGCCCAATGCTCTTATTGGATGACCTGGATGCAGGTGCCCCGTCACAGCTCCATGTCAATGTCAACTTGTCTTTGTTTCTTACCCAGTCTCCTAACTCTCCATAACAACTTCCCTCTTTTCCATCACTCATACATTGCCTCTGGTCTCCCGTCTCTCTGCATGATGTCAGTTAACTGTTTGGAGAGGGGCATCACTAGGGCAAAGCTTCTTTGGTAAATTCCTGTTCGCATTCAGGACAATGTCCCGCTATATTTATTTCTAGATAGGCTTCAATCAGGACAGTAGACATGTTGCTCTGAAAAATGATTTGTCCAACAAGTACTTTGTTGCAGACTCAGCAGATCTGACAGTCCCACTAAGTCCATGTCGAAGGACAAAGGTTCCTTTTGTGGGTTCTGCCTCGTCATAAATAGGCCTGTCCATCTCCAAACCATCAAAGTCACGAGGAGCATCCTATAAAAGAAAGGAAAAAAACCATTATAATACTAGCTATATACGTTAAAGTGAAGCGTATACTGCCATACTTGTTTAACAGTCTTCGAGTGAGGACAGTGGGATGGATAGTGATTGAGAAGATGAGAGGGTGGACATGTGGCTCCACCAATATGAAAGGTGGCCACACATTTTGTGATGAATAGGCCTAAATAAATAACGCAAATGTATGTTGTTTTAAAAAAAAAAAACATATTTAATCATTTATAAATGCCAACAAGGCTCCTAGATTTCAGAAAGTTAGGAGCCCAGTTGGCTCCCAAAATGTTCACTGTATTATTGTAGTGTAAATTGTACATAACACCCAATTATATATGGAGTGGATTGTTGGACTTCTTTGAATCAAACAGATGGCAAGTTTAGCACAGGAAGTATCAGCTATCATGATGGGATTATAGGAATGGCAGTACATGTTCCATCAAGATATTTTCCTCCAGGTCTGACACATAAATATCACAATATGCCATAAACAGGTTTCTGTTATGTTCTGCCCTTCCTGTCAGAAATACCTTTCTCTCGTGTACTTTCATCAAGTAAAAGTCCAATAACAAGTAAATAATGTTTGTAACATCAGGTACTAACAGGCACTGTACACGTTCAAGCACTTCGAGGCATTGGAGCCTGGTGGGTTTTTTACCACTGTCTTTGTTATCTTGTCTTGTCTTTGTTGTTGTGTATTATTACTGCCTACTTGACTATACGGCCTGTTAAAAGATATGCTTAATACATGTAGAAAACAATTACTCCCTCTATTGTCTCCAACAGGATCTAGGGATCTACCAGGGCTAGAAATTAACTTGCTGGGCTGGTTACGTGGTAGCAAACTTGTTCTACCTGAATAAAGATCGAGTATCGGCGCGATCACAATATCATTAAAGCGGGCGGTAATCGTGTTTTATTCATCTTTATCTGACCACCTGCAGGTTTCTATGTGGCGAACTAGGTGCTGCTTTCAAGCTTGAAATGGAGATCATGTCTTTTTTTTAACCGAATGCAAACATGTTGACAGCAAATGCACACCACACTATTCAAGAAACATATGTTACGAATTTATTACATTACATTACATTACATTGCATTTAGCTGACGCTTTTATCCAAAGCGACTTACAATAAGTACATTCGACCAGGAAGACACAACCTTGAAGAAAACAGAATCATATAAGAACATCAGGTTTCAAAGAGCCAATCGTTTCAAGTGCTGCTCAACTGGCTAAGCCAGTCCTTTATTAGTATATAAGTGCTCTGTTAGCAGTTATTTGTTAGTCATTCTATCGCTCGAAGTGGAGTCGAAAGAGATGAGTTTTCAGTCTGCGCCGGAAGGTGTGTAAGCTTTCTGCGGTCCTGATTTCAATGGGGAGCTCATTCCACCATCTTGGAGCCAGGATAGCAAATCCACGTGTTTTTGCTGATGGGAACTTGGGTCCCCCTCGCAGCGAGGGTGCAGCGAGCCGTTTGGCTGATGCAGAACGTAGAGCACGTGCTGGGGTGTACGGTTTAACCATGTCCTGGATGTAGGAAGGGCCAGATCCATTCGCAGCATGGTACGCAAGTACCAGTGTCTTGAAGTGGATTCTAGCAGTTACCGGAAGCCAGTGGAGGGAGCGGAGGAGCGGCGTGGGGTGGGAACATTTAGGAAGGTTGAAGACCAGACGAGCCGCTGCATTCTGGATGAGCTGCAGAGGTCGGATGGCACATGCAGGTAGACCAGCCAGGAGGGAGTTGCAGTAGTCTAGGCGTGAGGTGACGAGAGCCTGGACCAGAACCTGCGTCGCTTTCTGGGTCAGCTGGGGACGTATCTTCCTGATGTTGTAAAGCGTGTATCTGCAGCAGCGGGTTGTAGCAGTGATATTTGCAGTGAAGGACAGGTTGTTATCTAGGGTCACACCCAGATTCCTTGCAGTCTGAGTCGGGGAAACAACAGAGGTGCCGATGTTGATAGTCAGGTCAAGAGTGGGACAATCTTTTCCCGGAAGGAAAAGCACTTCAGTTTTGTCAAGGTTGAGCTTGAGATGATGAGCGGACATCCACTGAGAGATGTCAGCTAGACGAGCAGAGATGCGTGCGACCACCTGGGTCTCTGAGCGGGGAAAGGACAGAATTAATTGGGTGTCGTCAGCGTAGCAGTGGTATGAAAAACCATGCGGGCTAATGACAGATCCGAGCGAGTTTGTGTACAGGGAGAAGAGGAGGGGACCAAGAACAGAGCCCTGAGGGACCCCTGTAGTTAATTGACAAGGGTTGGACTCGGACCCTCTCCAAGTTACCCTGTAGGTACGGTCTTTGAGGTATGAGGTGAGGAGGGAAAGTGCAGAGCCTGAAACTCCAAGTTCTTGGAGAGATTTATAAACATAATTATATTGAATTGTGGTAATGTTCATGCATGGGGTGTCAAAAATTGGAGGCTATCGATAATACAAGCACTGAGTGACAAGTGCTCCACCCCCCACCCAATCACCAAATAAAATATAGTCGATCGAGCTAGAGATCTACAGACAAAGGGACATATATGCAGGGGCGGATCTATACAAATATTCATGGGGTGGCAGGAGATTTTGAGGGGTGGCAGAAGTATATGCTGATTTAATCGCAGTCATATCAATCAATGTTAACAATCACAAAGAGGTTAAGGAGGCAGCTTCCTCATACGTTGCACTCGGAGAGAAATAGTTGAGACAGAGACGATGAACTGTTAAGTCCTTAGGCATGGTTTATTTTACTCTGCACTGCAGGTGCATCCTTTCGCTCAGCCGAGCTAACTTAGAATAACAACACCTATTGCCTCACAGTGGTACAATAATAACATGACATCCCTTTGTGAGCTTGAGTACAGAATATACATATATATTAGTGCTGTCAAAATTATCGCGTTAACGGCGGTAATTAATTTTTTGAATTAATTGCGTTAAAATATTTAACGCATTTAACGCATGTGCAGAATGGCCCGCCCCATACGTGCCACCAGCGGCAGCGCCAGGGTATGGCTGGGGTAGGCTACACCCATACCAAGAAATTGCTTAGCCCCACCATGAAAAATGATGTTAAAGTAAGCAAAATAAAGTCTGCCAACTCGCGGAGTAAATTGCACAGACAGCAGTTTGTCAGATTGATTTCAGTAGCCACGGTTTTGAAAACTTTTGTCACGTAGTGATCGTCTTCTCAATATAACATCTTTGATAACGGCGTGGTGTTGTTGCAGGAAGTCCCGACGGAGAATACTTTTGCTGTAGTACAGGTAACACATAACTGGTACGCAGGTTATGTGCGTAATCTGAAATGCGCACCGTCACTTGTGTCACAAAGCGCATTTGCGTACCGACGTACTTGTGAAGCTTTTCCAGAAGGCGGTTAGATCACCGGACGACAGAGTCGGTCTCCGTGTGCACAGACAGGGCTGCTGTTAACGTCGGTGAAGATCTTTAGTTTCGTCTACAATAACTGCCTGCTCTTTTTAACCTCTTGAATGATTTCTTCCTTAACCATTGCAGCCAAACATTCCAGTATCTCGTTTTGATAGTTTTACTGGTGTACGTTGCATTTTTAGCTTGCTTTTCAAGGCTTTTTTTAATCATAGGATCATGGTTTCCCAGCAAATCTAACATAGCTATAAAAAAACACCTTTTTGTTCTGAGTCCGGATTCTCCCTGTGACCCCGCTGGGCTGTGTCTTCTGTGGCAGTTAGAATCAGAATCTCAGCTAGTGTTTTAATGTTTTGATTTTCAATCACCTGTTTCTTATTCCCATCATTGAGGTATTTCTGTCACTCATTTTCTTGTTTTCTCCCCATGCAAACATTGCATTTACATGGCTTTCAGATCGGACATGAGAACAGAAACCACTGTCTTTCGTTGTGGCCTTTTTCCAGTTACGATACCCGTCAATTGAGGTGAACACGGTCTTGGGGGCATCAGGTAAAGAGAAATGTCTACAGGGGAAACAATACGCTGAATCATTGGACTGTGAGTACTCAAGCCATGAATGAGTTGTGTTCCAGTCCGTTCTGAAGCTTCTTCTGGCTCCTCCCTGAAGGGTCTTTGGGAAACTCTCCCGTGTTGGCTGAGCTGGCTCCTCACACCTGGACTTGGATATGTCTAGAAAATGGGAGTAAAACATATTCAAACTGTAATAGAGCTTAACTGATTATAACACAGCTTGGAGCTGTCATTTATTCAATATGTGTTTAACCTACTGGCTGTGTTAATGCGTGCAACATGTTGGCCGGGGTGTGTATTGTTTTGGGTCATTTTTGAATTTCAACCTCAGCTGCTATAATAGGTCTAAAATACATTGTACACAAAATACTCACAATCTACCCTTTTCCTCATACTCAAAACTATCTAAGGAAAGCAAACATAATTTTTTTGAATTAATAATATATTTGTTAGACTGAGGCTAGCCCTGTCTCTTAAATAAACGGTTAACAATGTTCATACCATGTGGACCAACTCGACTGGCCGTTGGTTGCAAGGGCTTAGGAATATTCCTTTCCCCCTCACTGTCTGAGCTCTGCATGCCGTCTTGTTGTCTCTCACCTTGTCTATGTGATGCTCTCCCTTTTCCGTCTCTTCTTCTCTGTTGTGTTCTCCTTCCTCCTCCTGTCCCTGTTCATCTTTGCCTTCTATCTCATCACTGGCACTTTCCTGTTGCTGTTCTTCATCTCCTTCCAC
This sequence comes from Pseudochaenichthys georgianus, assembly GCF_902827115.2. Taxonomy (NCBI): domain Eukaryota; kingdom Metazoa; phylum Chordata; class Actinopteri; order Perciformes; family Channichthyidae; genus Pseudochaenichthys; species Pseudochaenichthys georgianus. The sequence goes on from NC_047512.1 coordinate 44,359,180, forward strand.
CTCCTCATGTCCCTGGTCATTTACCTTGTCACTTCCCTGTTGCTCAGCCTCACTTTCTATCCTCTTTGGTGAGAAAAAACTTGCAATGCCACGTTTCCTCTTCATTTCTATAAGATTCAAAGTCCATTTATTACATTGTTTTCTTTTATATTATCAGTAATCATTATTAATAATGGTGTTCAAATCAAAATGCTGTATGGGCAAATGCTTGTTGTTTTCCCACTTACTCTGTGCTTCAAACTCCAGCTTGTGGCCCAATCTTTGCTTGCAATCCAAACAGATTCCTGGAATAAGATTCAAAGTTATTATTGAAGAGCAGAATCGTTTAGCCTTGGTCAGGTCGTACATCTTGCTAAATGATTGATAATATAAAAATATTTCATGCATGACATTTTTTTAAACAAAAACCTAGCTAACGTTCTACGTACACTGTACAGTAAGTAAAGAGTTACTGATAATAACGTTACTCAACCGGATTTGTATCGTTTAAATATCAGCATTAACGTTATGATTCACATGGACATATCTAACTTCTCTCTTTTCTGTAACTGGAAAACATTAGCTTTGTTCTACACTTATTTCACAGGAGACGCAGTTGATCAGTCTTACCTCATTCCTTCCGTCTACTTCACCGAATGCTTCTCTATTTGTTCTGTCCCGTTCAAAATGAAATCGCCGCCAATCACATTTCAGCTCGCGCCAGGTAGGGGGGTAACTGGCTCGCGTCTTGTGCTGCATTCACTTGCACTCGGACATTAGAGATGTTTTCTCATAAATGTCCGATGAGCCACAACTTTTATTTCAAAACAAAGCTGCCAACTGGGATGTGTTTTAGTGTGGCAGCTGCCACCCCGGTAGATCCGCCCCTGCATATATGATACATGTACTTACACATTGATGACTGTATACAGTCTATCCATTAGCGATGACGGGTGACAGATGTGGCTGCGTCGATGGTCTTCAGCTCTTCAGACGCGGAGCATGGTAGCACGCTCTGCGGTTTCAGCGTACCACCTCGTTCGGGCAACGCAGAATCTGTCCGGCCTAAAGAGTTCACATAATATATAGGGTCTAGTAGTAGTACTATGGATCCCTAAGCATGATAAAGACTCACTTTTTCACGCGATTTTGACGACGCATATATTGTGAACAGGATCAAGAAAATAACGTTTACCGTGGCCGTGTTCTCAAGCGTGTACGGATGATAATGCCGAATTGCGCATTTGGCGGGCGAGGTATGGATCATCCAATGAGCGCGGAAGTGGAAGTGGATCGGGACTTGTCCTAAATGTGATTGGACAATCCGAAACCTCGTACCCAGAGTTCAATGCAGTATATTAGCGGGATTTTTGATCGCTGGAGATATATTCATTTTGAAGTTGAACGCATTATCAGTGATTGTTGTATTTGTATGTTGTATCAGCTTTACAAAGATTAAAAAACTAGTTGTGGAATAGATATAGATGGCAAAGAAAATGGGTTTCGCTCTCTTTGACTTTTTTAATGAGAATGCGGTTGACATCGGCAAGGTGTCGTGGATCCAAGAGCCTTCGTCTTCGACAATGGAATCCGTGTCGGTGAATGAAACGGTTGTTAAAGTGGCGTGGCCCAAAGGCGGAGTGGAGGGGAGCGATACCCAATTGTCGCTGGCTAACCCCCAGTTTCCACCGGGTCCGTTTGCGCCGCGGCGGTCGTAAAGATCGCGGCCACTCTAGTCAATGGGTGCTATTCCACCAGACGCGTCCCAGAAGCGGCTCGGCGCAGCGCTTCTCTAAAATTAGGATGAATCCTATTTTTACCGCGGCGCAGCCGTAACGTAAGGTCGGGCAGGCAGCCCCCCTCGCAGGAAGTGGACAGGTGAGCATCCGGGCCAGGCCCATCCCCCACATACACTAATTTAGCAGACCCCCCTCCTTCATCACAACACCTCCGATACGCACAATGGACGACGAGGTGTTCATAATTGAAGTGGAAAAACACACTATTTTATATGATGTAACCAATGCTTACTACAAGGACAACATCAGAAAGGACAAGGCCTGGTTTTTAGTCGCTGCAGTTTGTGGAGTGGAAGGTAACAACTACATATTAATGTTTTAAAGTGAATTAATACTTGTAGGTACAGTACAGAGCCACTCAATAAACACAATTTAAACAGACACAAAAATAAAACATTTAACTACAAATGTCCAGGATGCCCGAATCAATAACAAAACAGTTATAATTGTGACGATTCTAGTACACACTGGATTTTGGTTGTACATGTCTCTGGGCCATGCAGTGTTTAATTATTTACAACAAACCAGCTTTTTCTGTTTAACCCTTTCGGCGCGGCAGGCGACTAGTCGACGTTTGACCTTAATGCACTCGTGGCCTACATATATGAATGGAATATATATATCAAAAAAAATATATATATATATATATGAACTAAATATATACATATATATGATATATCCAGCGCTGAGCAATGCACAAAAAATATAAAATTAGCGCCAAAAGGGTTGAGCAAATTGTTCTAACAAACACTGCATACTATTGGGATGGGAAGTTAATTAGTTATTACCTTGCGTGCCTTACAGAGATGGAGATGATGGAGATGCATCGGTTGCTGGTTCCCCATCAGCAAAAAAGGATTTATCTTTTCAATTTGATGTTTCCGCTAAGTTGGAAGAGAATTCCAGATGTATTACTTCCAAACCCATCAGCTGGACTAGTGTCATGGTGCAGTGCCTGTGTCAATTTGTATATCCAATTCAATTTTAATTATATCAAAATGTAGCCTCCGTGGCGAAGTGGTTGGTACCGTCAGCGGCAGATCAATTCAAAAGAGTAGAGAATTGTTTAATCATTCATTTCATTATTCCAGATCTCTTAATGGCCTGGATATTGTGCAAAATGGTGGCCTAAAGATCCATTTCGCCATCACCATTATAATATACGTTGAAATTCCAATATCATCCACCTACTGTAACATACAGCAGCATCAACAGCAAACTCCAATATCATCAATTGTAATACCTGCTTCAGTCTGTGTGGATATTAGATGGTACATTATTATTATTATAATTATTATTAGTTACTTGTCACAGTCAATAAATAAAATACAATATGCATTTGGATTTCATTGCAGTTCCCAATAGCAAAGTGGCAGATTAGGCGATGTTCGACCACCTCGCTGCAGAAATTCATCAATGACCTCCTCCATGGCCTGTATTGTACAGAGTACATGGCCAAGCACTCACTTACTGGCTCCAAGGCCAGTAAGGAGTCTGATGCTGGCAAGAGGAAGGACAGCATTCCACAAGAAGAGGTTGCTGAAATAATTGGTAAGATTTGTTGATATGTAGCAATAGTCCCAGCTAACAAATGTACGTATTAACTACGTAGTTACAACGTAGTGGTTTAGTATAAATTCTGGACTGCCAGATACGTTTTTACTACGTAGTGAGATTACATAGTGAAATTACCAAATGGGCACCTTCTCATGACCTTTCAGCTTCCCCTGCAAATGTTTGTTTCTACTTTGTGCTAAACGTTGCTTCACATATCCTCCATGTTTTATGACTATTAAAGAAACATGTCATATTTTATCAAAACATGTCGTAGATCCCGCTGTAAAAGCGCAAAATCTGAACAAAGATTCCAACTGCCTGGCCAACTGCTCTATACATTGTGTGCAGTGTGCACACTTGTTCAGTTTCCTTTCGTAAAATGTATTCTAGTTTTCACACGATTCTCACATGAGCTAAAACACATACAAAAACTAATACTTTTTGTTCTATGGAGAAAATTGCTTCTATGCATTAATTAAATAACGTCAATTAACTAATATGTACAAAAACTAATCTCAGATCACCAAATAAACATGTCCTGGTGACGTATTCACAATAAAGGTGCACAATCCTGTACTGTTCTGCAAAACAATTTTATAGAAAATAGCTATTTTCTATAGGATTCTATAGATTATTTGGTGGAATCTATAGTAAAATTCATAGATGAATTATATAGAATACTTGCCACTATCCTGCAGTATATTCTACAGAGAAATTCTATAGATTATTTTGCAGAATCTATAGTAAAATCCATAGGTGAATTCTATAGAATATATGCAAACATTCTATAGTATTCTTCAAAGAAGTTCTATAGAAAGCATCCATGGGGTTTTCTATAGTATATCTACAGAACATTTCTATAGAATTCGTCCATAGATTTTTCTATAGATTTGATACGTTTTTCATTCATTGCATAACTACACCGTTTGTGTATTATGTCAATAAACCTTAGAAAATCTTGAAAGGGATGTGCAAAATAGTCATTATATACAGTCTTTAATTAACTATTAGTAGAGAATAACGAGTAATGAATATACTTTATAGGGATCCTATTAATATCTAATAATAAAAATATTGAAATTCAATAACATGCTTTAAGCACTAGGTGTCTCTTTATATCAGCTGTGCACCTTTATGGTGTAAATACAGCCTATCTACCAATTGGATCAAATATAAAAGTGAGCCGAATTAGTGTTGATACCGCAAGGAGACTTATTGTGTGAAAAGAAATGTAAGATGTTGTTTAATGGCTGATATATTTATGATCCACGTCACGTTTTCAGTTTCGGCGGCAGTTCTTCAAGTTTGTCCAAAGGTCTTCTCAGCAGGGCTCTATAAATAAAGAACTACGGCAGATATGTAATATTTAATGCAGCCGAACCGTGTATTACAATGCCGTTATGTGATGACCTTCAAAGAGAAAAGCAAAAATACTCGGAATAAAGTATTTTTTAATTTTTTTTAAATGTTTTCGTTCTGTTTCCGGTATTTGTTTATGACGATGTGAGATGGGGAAAATAACGTATCTATGCCACAATTTTAGATGCGGAGTTTGTTAAACTAATATGTTTGCGCTGTGGACCAACACTATACAGTACATTGACGGGGAAGGGGGTAGCAATAAAGATAACACCATTAAACAGTTACAAAACATAACAGAAATAATATCGATAGCAGCGTCCCTAGCAACCACCTTGGTAACAATGAAAACGTTGTATGGACACCATGTCCTGAAGTAATCTTCGTAATAACTAGCAAACTAAAGATCATGTATGTGAGGAAATAATTGTGTCTTTACTTAACCTCTTAAGCCCTGAGCCTGTTTTTCAGGTTTCAGGCTCGAAAATGCTATGCCCAAAACAAATGACTATAACTTAACTTCTAAAAGGGTTATATGAATAATTTATTTTATCAAAGCAAGGTTACATCTGTGAGTTGGATGTAGAAGTCTCAGAATCAATATAGATGTTTCTGTGTCAGAGTAAATTCAGATGGAACATGTAAATTCCTGTCTTCGCCTAAAGAAAACCCATTACTTATAGTGAAGACCAACCTTGAATGATGGGTTAGTAGCCTAAAAGCTTTAGGAATCCAAAGTATAACATATAATAAGTACCCTGTATCAAGATTGAGGCAAAACAAGTGAAGTTTGACCTTTTTAGAGAGGTTTATGAAAAGGTAGTCCAGGCGGACTGACCTTTGGGCACATTTTGGCACATTTGGATACCATCAGTGCCATTTGACCTTTTTCAGGTACCATAGTGTAAAAATAATTTTATCATCTTGGCTTAGTCTTGGCTCGTCTGTGTCAAACTCTGCATCGTGGCACGAAAGTGTATTGTGACCGGTTCTTCACAAGCATCCGAGGTGTGGAACAAATGATGTAGAAGGAGATGTACATTACTGGTACAATAATGAAGAACCGAGTCGCTGGCGCGAAGGAGAAGCTACCCTCTGACAAGACCATGAAAAAGACGGAAAGTTGCGTGTAGTGAAGTGGTACGGCAACAAACCGGTATTGATGATGTCTGTTGTTCATGGCAGAGAGCCTGAAGACACCTGCCAGCGCTGGGACAAGACATTGAAACAATATGTGACTGTCTCGCGACCAAGCATTGTCCGTGAGTACAACCTCAAGATGGGTGGAGTTGATTTGATCGATAGAATGATTAGCTACTATCACATGAGCGCCCGTACTAAGAAGTGGACGATGCGGATGCTAATGCACTTCACGGATCTGGCTTTAGCCAACAGCTGGCTACTCTACCGCAAATACCTCGCAATGTGTGCTGCACCAAAGAAGAGCATCATGCAGTTCCTTGAGTTCCGTACGGACATGGCTACGACCCTCTTGGCCCAGCATCACGGTCAAGGAAGCGATGCTGACCTCTCTGAACAGTCAGAGGAAGAAGACAACTCAAATCAAGGGAAGAAACGTCCTGTGACGGCAGTACCCCATGTCTCGGTCCGCAGGAGGGCGAATGCCCATCTCCTAGAGATGATTAGCCTGAAGAACGCGGCGCGCTGCAGGGTAGCAGGCTGCACTGCAAGAACCCGAGTGCGTTGTGTGACCTGCAAAGTGTTCTTGTGCTTGCAAGGCGATCGCAACTGTTACACAGCCTTTCACACACAGGTGTGTACATGTTCCTAAAGAAAAGGGCATTCCTATTTATTTTTTTACATGACCCAGGGCTCGACATTAAGGACTGCCCGATGGCCCGGGGCCATCTAGCATTTAGCTCGGGCAATGAAGCCTCACCTGCTCGTTCCCGATCGGGCAATCTATCATGCCAGTATCATGCAGCTTGCGGATCCAGTAATGAGTGACCCGACAGTAAAACTAAACATATCTATAACTAGTTTAGGTAGTTTGAGAGGTAATTAAAATAGCTACGTGTGATAACCTGAAGTGTGTGTTTTGTTCCGCTCACCGCTGCATGTGATTATGCAGAGCTGCGTGTCGAGTCTCGACTCGTCAGCAGCAGCTGATCTCTCTCTCCCGCCAGATTAGACTTCACTCGCGTGTATGTCCATATCGATCAGATCCAGCTAGTTCTAGCTAATGATATGACTACCTGCTTATTAAAAGACAACTACACAATAAGTGTCGCTATGCAACTGGGTGAGGCCACAAAGTATAGCGCAGCATTATGCATTTGTTTACATGCCCACCGGAACCCCGAGGCATTACCAACAGATCAACGCACAATCAACCCATCCAGGACATCTCTCTCTCCACATTACGTGTTAGACATTAGAGTTGACTATTCTTGTCTGTCACATAAGTGGCGCAACTGAATACTACCCGGACAATGAATCGAATGCAACCACATTTTCGCGGGAATTTCAGTTTGTTACGGATTCTGATGCTGAATACATAATGATCAAATAATTTAAAGTCAGAGTGTATTACAATGTTTCTTAGTCCACCAAAGCAAGGTGAACAACCTGGAAAGAAGAGAAAGACTGAGCTGCAGCCCCCCCCCGAAAAAAGAGAATCAAAGTCATAGGTATGTGCCCAATAGTTTTTCTTCAAAAGTAAATATTTTCTTCATAAGTAAATATGGGCATAACATGTTTTAATAGATCATTTTTTTATGGTGGTCCAGAGACAGGAATATAATTTCACATTTGTTATGATATTGTGACGACCCCTCCACACCACGTGGGGTGCCGTCTGGTTGTGTGTGTGGTTTTGTGTGTGATTGCAGGTTCCAGCTGCAGCTGTCTGATGAGGCGCACCTGGAAAGGAAGAGGATATAGGAGGAGCCCAGCCGTTACGTCGCTCTGTCTTCTCTGGGCACTTGTCCTGTGCAGCGTCAGGGACCTGTTGCCGGTTCTTGTTGTTTGTTTGTTTGTTTTGGAATAAATGAACATTATTTATCATACCCCTCGTCTCGCCTCCCCGCTTTATGTTGCAGCCCAGGAGCCGGGTTGTAACAATATAAATGATTTTGTATGGTGGTCCAGAGACAGGGGTTGTATGTGTTTGCAGATGTGCTCATCAAGCACCTGGAGAAAAGATTCCAAGATCTCCAGAAAGGGAGTGTCTCTTCAACCCCAGTCAGTGGCCCTCTGACAGACAGGATCTGGCTGCCTATGGCAAACAAGACTTTTCTGATATATGTGAGCATTATCAGCCCCTGATGGACGAGCACAGTGTTACAACTAAAATGCTGAAGTCTGAGTTCAGCCTCTACAAGAGTTATGCAGCAGCCCGCACACTTCGAATGCCACAGATCTTCTCTGGCATCCTGTGTGACACTGAGAGATGCAAACAGTATAAGGGGCTGTCAATACTGTTCGAAATACACCTTGTTCTGGCAATCAACACTGCAGTGTGTTCAGCTGCATGAAGAGGGTGAAGAACGACTGGCGTTCCTGTCTGGGTACTGAGCAGCTCAGCCGCCTGATGTTTTCCTCCATTGAGGGGCCCCCGTGGCAGAAGGAGCAGGAGCAGGAGATACGGGACGACCTCTATGAAGACCTGGTTCTTATGGATCAGGAAGCCGAGCAGGAGGAGAATGTGCGCCAGGAGGCCATATCTGACGAGCTCGGACTTGAGGCAAAGAATGTGGCTGCTGGCGAGAAGCGCTTATCTGAGTCGTCAAGAGCTTCAGCCGAGTCAGACAGACGAGTCAGACATTGACACTTTCTTGAAAGACTATTAGTCGTTGAATCAGCAAACACAAACAAGAAGAAGTGAAATTAAGAATAAAATTGAAATTGTACAATATAATATTGTGGTGGTTCATCTTATAATTCTAGAGAATGCACCAGACAGCATCTAAGACCTGCAGGTCCCCCAAACCTTTCGTGTGTCATTTCGTCCGTGCGCATTTTTCAGGGCCATCTCTATTGGACTCAGGGCCATCTGTAAATTAGCTTAGATGGCCCACAGGGCTAATCCTTAATGTCATGCCCTGATGACCAATGCAACATTTCACATAAGCCGTACTGTAACTGTGACTGTCCAAGTTTTTGTGACTGTTTTGTTTTTTCACAATGATGTTCAAAACACATACAATAGTAGCCTATGTTATTAGATGCAACAGTGACAACGCAAAATGCTTTGAATGTTTTATATCTTGTTACAGGCATATGATGTCTTCCTGCAACTGTTTGTAGCGTTTTAAATGAGCCGTACTGTAGTCGTGACAGTCCAAAAGGTGCAAAATGCAGTGTTTTCATGTTGTTTTTACTCTCAGATGTTCAAAACATACAAAAGTATGTGTGTATAAGTTATTAATACATGCACAAGTATGTGTGTATAAGTTATTAATACATGCAAAAGCAGCCAGGAAAAACTGCTGTGTTCAAGATGGAAATAAGAGTTTTTCACTCTATTACAAAAAGGTGACTTTAATGACTTTTTTGGAAATTCAGAACGAGTGTCTACATATGTGGACATCATGTTTCTCTAAAAGTACATCATGTCAAAAGATGATACTTAGTTTTTATACTTATCAGGTTCCAATAAGCCCAAAGAGAAATAAAAAATGCATGTAAAAAAACAGCTTGGGTCTTAAGGTATTTGACCTTTCGGCCTGTTGACATTTACGACGAAGCCTAAAGGATTCTTCCTATATTTTAGAAATTCCTTGCGGCGAGGAGCTTCTGGGACGCTTCGATCCCCGGCGCAGCGGGTCTGGTGGAATAGCACCCATTGACTAGAGGTGGAGGCCTCGGCAGCTGAGGTGGAGGCCTCGGCAGCAGAGGTGGAGGCCTCTGCAGCAGAGGTGGAGGCCTCGGCAGCAGAGGTGGAGGCCTCGGCAGCAGAGGTGGAGGCCTCGGCAGCAGAGGTGGAGGCCTCGGCAGCAGAGGTGGAAGCCTCGGCAGCAGAGGTGGAGGCCTCGGCAGCTGAGGTGGAGGCCTCAGCAGCAGCAGAGGTGGAGGCCTCAGCAGCAGCAGAGGTGGGGGCCTCAGCAGCTGAGGTGGGGGCCTCAGCAGCTGAGGTGGAGGCCTCAGCAGCAGAGGTGGAGGCCTCAGCAGCAGAGGTGGAGTCCTCAGCAGCTGAGGTGGAGGCCCTTCTTCAGCAGAGGTGGAGGCCTCAGCAGCAGTCTGGCCATGGCTTGACATCGGGCATGAGGCAACTAGGCTGGGAGGCTGGATTGATGGCCTTCCCCCAATTGCCTCATGATGGCCTCAAAGCATGGCCAGGTAGCTGCTGAGGCCTCTCCTCGTCTGCTCCTGTCCCAGTTAGAGGATTCTTTAACTCCTATTGACAACACGGAGAACAGACTGTTAGTGAAAGGGCAGTGAGGGCAACATTACCTGACGCTTTTATCCAAAGCGACTTATAATAAGTGCGTTCGACCAAGAAGATACAACCTTGAAGAAAACAGAATGATATAAGTACATCAGGTTTCATAGAGCCAAACACTTCAAGTGCTACTCAACTGGCTTTAGACAAGCCAGTCCTTTGTTAGTATATAAGAGCTTTGTTAGTATTTAAATGCACAGCATACGAAAATGTGTACTAATGATAAATGTGTAATTGCTTACGCTTTAAAAGTTAAAAAGTGTAAGCAACTAAGCAAATTCACATTTTAATCTAGGAGGCTGGGGTCGCCAGTTTAAGTCTGTAGCATAAAGTCTACAAACACTAACCCCCCACAGCGCCCAGCCATGGGATTTGCTGTACCTTGTTTTTTGTTTTCAAGTTGTCCCATTTCTTTGCTGTCTGTGGACCAGTCACCTGGCCCTCCAGACCCATCTCTCTAACAACCTGCCTTTTAGTGACAAATTGTCTGTCATGATCGGTTGTTTCCGTGAACGACGGAATATTCCCTCGCCTTAAATGCCGCGGCCGCAAGGCATTGTGGGGCAGCATTGTCTCCTCTCCTTTCAGTGAGGGAGGTCCAGTGGTTCCTAAGCTAAAGGAGGTTATAAAGGAAGTTTGAAACCTCCTTTCCTATCATCTAGAGCAGGGGTAGATTATAGAGAATTGGAACGGCACTTATCATGGCTGCCACTGCGGGACTTCCGGGCCATTTCACTCCGTTAGGAAGGTTCCTAAGCTAAAAGGACTATTCGACTTCAGACACGCCCCCAGGAAGTGCGGAGTCTGATGAGAATATTCGTTGTGGCCAAACGGCGGTACTACACTTCCTTTAGGTTGCTGGGCCCGGAAACACTTTGTCCCATTGACTTACATGGGGAAAGAGTGGTCTGTAAATCGTTGGATAATTTTTTTAAACTAGATAAACTACCCAGTATGAACACTTGTATAGCCCTTATTAAAAACATTCGGTCCTCAAGTTGTAAAATGTGCTAATAACGTTATTCTGAGAGTTATTTCCCTCTGCATTATGAACGCGCATCTAACCCACGGGATCGCGCTGCCCGGCACATTCATGTTACGTGTTCAGCACTACATGCGTTTATCTTTACCCATGGATGCACAATAACAACGGACCATATCGCCTTACTGCCAGCCCACGGAGCTAAGCCTTCCCAAATATTTTTGTCACTGCATCCTGGTAAAATTTAAATATAATGTATGTCTTTGATTCTTTGACATTAGCGCTGCTATGCAGCCACCGGACAGCGTGCCGTTGCACGCGCAGGTATCTTTGTGTCAAGTGGGCTTTGCTGTCGGATCGTGATGTGATTGGCCACAGAGGGGTTGGCCAATCACATCACGATCCGACAGCGAAGCCCGCTAATTTCAAATGCAAAATTAGCTACTGTATATTATAGTGTACACAGTAGGCCTACATTGGCGGTCGAAAATGGATATACGGACTTTTTTCAAGGCAAACATTACAACTAATCCCGATGTCACGACGAACACCTGGAAAGATAAGGTTGCAACGAAGCCAGGCAGTGCCTGGGGCAAGCCGGGAATCGAGCCGGGAACGGCGGGATGCGAGCCGCGAACCGAGCCGGGAACGGCGGGATGCGAGCCGGGAGGCGATATTATCAATGGCACCACATTGTAACGTTGTACTTGTAACAACGACAACCGCCTCACAATACGCTATGTTGTAGCGTTAATAAACTAAACAATTTAATTTAGTAGTTTAGCCTTCCCAAACCTGAGCCTCACGCGCCGCCTATGGGCTGTATGATTACATCTTGTACGGTAAATGTTGTATTAAATAAAGTTCATATTAACGTCCCAGTAGCTTATTATTGCACTATGTAGCTTATTGCACTGTGTATATATATATACACAGTGCAATAATTATTTCATGCTAAATGAAGCTCTGTTGGATATCACTAGATCCTGTTACAGCGTAATATAAGTACATAACGATTGATGTGCACATTAGCATAATTACTAGCTAGCCGCTAGCTGCCACCTCGTTAATATCAAATCCATCATAACAATCCATTACCATGCTGTCATGAACGTGCGGTTCCGTTACGTGTACACAAATTGACGTGCTTGATGTGAACGAGCATTTTGGTTAAAGTTGTGCATGCACTATGAGCGCACATACGGGTACTTCTCAGGCATGCTGTGTAATGTGACGTTTCACTCTCTCAAAAGTTGGGCCATTTTATCATCATGCGCTAATGAGCAGCTCTCATAGGAATGAATGAGGCCCCGCCTCCCACGCTGTATCCAGTTCTTATTATACATCCATGGACTTCAGCCCATACAATGTTCTTGTTATTATTTACTTCCTGTCTGCCTTTCCTGCTGTTCCCCTTTAGTTTCGATCAGCTCGCTTCTCCCTCACAATGAGTTTGACCTCAACACCCTATTTAACTTCAAATACCTAATAAATATATTGCTGCCTTAGATCTTTGATTGCTGCTTTGAAAAAGTAGTTATCTCTCAAAGACAGATAAGCATATGCTTAGGAACCACAGGGGCAGATTTGTGGGTTGTGGAAAGTGTGCAGTATGAAATACGTTTTATACGTGGGTTTGCTATCCTGGCTCCAAGATGGTGGAATGAGCTCCCATTGGCATCAGGACGGCAGAAAGCTCACACACCTTCCAGACTGAAACTCATCTCTTTCGACTCCACTTCGAGCGATAGAACTATTAACAAAGCACTTATATACTAATAAAGGGCTGGCTTATCTATAGTCAGTTGAGTAGCACTTGAACTGATTGGCTCTATGAAACCTGATGTACTTTATGATTCTGTTTTCTTCAAGGTTGTATCTTCCTGGTCGAATGCACTTATTGTAAGTCGCTTTGGATAAAAGCGTCAGCTAAATGCAATGTAATGTAATGTCATACTTGAAAGAGATCATGCAGCAAAAAATAATAATTGGCCGGTTGCAAATTCAAACTATACTACTGAGGGACAGCAAATGGACCAGTTTTCTATTTGTTGTTAGTAAGCACACCATTTCCTTTTTGGATCTGATGTAACTGATAATCCTTGCAGCTTTCAGCAATATTTCTTTTATTTTTATTTTGACACTGCATCAGATAATTGGCAAGTCTTGCAGGGCTAAGCAGGCATCTGTTTGGTTTATAGCATTGTAAGTGGTTGTTAAATTAATTGTAGGGTATTGGATTCTGCCAAAACCACTAAATGCAGGAGACTTCAAATGAGGCTCAGAAATGTTTCCTAATACAGAACTGCTTGTTGTTTAACCTGTTAAACCCCGAGCCTGTTTTTCAGGTTTCAGGCTCGAAAATGACATTCCCAGAACAAATGACCATATCTTCCCTTCTAAAAGGGTTAGATTAATAATATTTGTTCTCAAAGTAATGATAAACCTGTGAGTTGGATGTAGAAAAGTCAGAAGAGATGTTTTTTATTTGAAAGAAAATTCAGATTGAACATGGTAAAAAACTGTAAATTATAGTGTCCGTCCAAAAAATATGTTGTACTTATAGTGAAAACTAACCTTGGATGATGGGTTAGTAGACTAAAAGCTTTCGGAATCCAAAGTACAACATATAATAAGTACCCTGTATCAAGATTGATGCAAAACAAGTGATATTTGACCTTTTTAGAGAGGTTTAGCAACAAAAAACCTCTTCTGGGGCCATTTGGGAGGATTTTCCATATCTCTGGCCCCCCTTGAAAAGAATAATCTAGATGCTTCAGTAATGAACAATTACAGGCCCATATCAAACCTCCCATTTCTAGGTATAATCATTGAAAAAGTTGTTTTTCAACAGTTGAGTAATTTCTTGCATTTAAATAGCCGTTTCGATGTGTTCCAGTCAGGCTTTCGTCCAAACCACAGCACTGAGACTGCTCTTGTAAAGGTCTTTAATGACATCCACTTAAACACAGACAGTGGCAGAACTTCAGTGTTAGTATTATTAGATCTCAGTGATGCGTTTGACACTGTTGACCACAACATATTACTAGACCGACTGGAAAACTGGGTGGGTCTTTCGGAAACAGTTCTAAATTGGTTTGAATCCTACTTAAAGGACAGAAACAACTTTGTCTCTATAGGTACATACACATCTGAGTTGACAAATATGACATGTGGGGTACCTCAAGGCTCCATCTTGGGGCCTCTTCTCTTTAACATCTACATGCTACCACTGGCTCAGATAATGAAGAACAACAAAATAAGTTACCATAGCTATGCGGATGACACACATTTACGTAACAATTTCACCAGGAAACTATGCTCCAATTCAAACACTGACACTAAGAAAGTGGACCACATCACTCCTGTTCTGAAGTCTTTACACTGGCTTCCTGTGTGTCAAAGAATAGATTTCTAAATACTGCTGCTGGTTTATAAAGCACTGAATGGTTTAGGCCCAAATTACATTTCTGACCTCCTGCTAAATTATGAACCATCCAGATCTCTCAGGTCTTCAGGGACTGGTCAGCTTTCTGTCCCCAGAGTCAGAACTAAACATGGAGAAGCAGCGTTCAGTTACTATGCTCCAAACATCTGGAACAAACTCCCAGAAACCTGCAGGTCCGCTGCAACTCTGACTACTTTCAAATCCAGGCTGACTTTTCTTTTTTCCGCTGCTTTTAATTGAACTATTCATATCTTAAACTGCACTGTAACTTTTATCCATGTATTTTTTCTTTTAATGTTTATTTTATTAGCTTTTCTTTTAAATGCCATTTTCTTAATGTCTTTCGTTTTTTGTAAAGCACTTTGAATTGCCTTGTGTTGAAAGGTGCTATATAAATAAACTTGCCTTGCAGGATTTTGACATGTGACATCTCTTTCTGACCGTCAGAGCCAATGGAATCGAGGGGAACTCCCACATAGTCCTTATTTGGTCATGTGTGTGTGTTAGACTGCCACATAGCCTAGACCGGAAGCAGCAGCCACTCTGGTGGCTACTATTAGCAGCTAACTTTTGCTCTCCGATCTTTACATAAAAATGGAATTATGGATTATAAATGAAATAATTTTTGTATACAGAGACGTTAAAAACCTATGGATTAACCGATTCAGCCGCGTTTTTTCTCATTTTAATGCCATTGAACATGTATTTTGATCAGATTGACAGCTACGGTGAGACGATCTCCCTAGAAGCTCCGTAAAGGTACGTGTTCCGATATCTGTGTTTGCTTCCCCTGTCGCGAGTTCGGATCACTCAGTGATGATACTATATACCTAAATAATCTGTGGAACCTCAGTTTTAATCGGATATCTTGTATGTGCAGCTACGATAAGTAATAAGGGTATCTTTTATCTTGAGTTCTGTGCCAATGTCCGTTAGCATTTTGTCCGTGTTTTGTTTTGGTAAAAATGGTTTGTATCGTCAGTTAGCTGAGATTATTTCCGTTAATCTGGTATAACACATTAATAGGTTTTTAAATATTAAGATCCCCTGAGACACAGTGTCTAGGGTTTAACAGGTTAATGGAAAATGAAGATTTGTAGTTGACATCAGTGTTGGACACCAGACAGGAGCATAATCACAAACAACCAGGGGTGTCAGAGTGGGAGAAACAGGGAGCGTTTCAGTAAAAGACTTATCTCAACGTTGGTAGGTTTAAAAAAGCCAAAGAACTCCGAAGCCTCATGCAAAGTTAAACAAGATCCATCCACGCCAGAGATCAGCACATTCCAAGTGGAATGTGCTGATCTTTTTATCTGATGATAAAAATATTTAGCTGTCCACTCCTCATTAAACACTCGGCACTCAATGTTGACTTTTTTTTTCTTTTGTCCACCCATTGTTACAGATGCAGGTTCAAAGGTGAATTATTGCGTCATGACGTAACCCTTTACGTGCCTTCTTATGACCCACACAGCGTTTTACGTCGCTGATTTTCTCCGCAACACCGCTCACAACAACATCAATAGAGGACTGCGTCAGGTAGTTTTTAATTATACGAAGCCAGATTAAATTAAATTACTACTTCTCCAACCTTGTACCTTTCTCCAGAGCGCCGTGGTGCATTGTTTATTAATGTGGTTCAGCTGCATTACCGCCCGCTGCTCGTGCACCGGAGTTTATTCTCCCGTTAACTCACGGCAGCTGGAACGTATTCACTGTGCGACTGTCACACAAGCAGCTGATAAATATCCCCGATCCCCATCAGTGAATGTGTTTCAGTCTGAAAGCTGTTTGGCATCACAACGCTGTTATGAACGTTTCTCTGGCATTCAACAGGTGATGTTAGCATAGCAACCGAAGCTAATCAGGCTATCTCGTATCATATTGTGGCATAAACCGTTTTCTACACAATCACACTAAGCCTGGTTCTAGTCACTTTGCTCAGCGCTACTGCTTGTTACAACTTGTACTCAGGCCCTGGGGCTGATAGGTGTTGTAGGCCCCCTATTTAAACAACAAATCAAAGTCATTTATAGCCTCGGCAGGCTCTGTGATCGCACTTCTCCACCCTGCTCTGCGCGCCTGGTCCTCTCCTCCAGATGAGTGACGTATCGGGCCTCCCTCATGTATCTGTCCGGTTGCCGTTGGCTCCCCTCCACGTAGCAAGTCCTCGTTGTCCTCTCATCTCCTCCAACAGATAATGTCCCTCCTGTCTGTTTTTCCTCTCCCGCTACTCCATCACTATCAGAACCAGACGGCCTACTTGGCTCCGAGGCCCCGCGGCCGGCACCGCTACCGCTCGGTACAGAACTCATCTGTCCTTCCTCCTCATCCCGGCCTACAGGTTTAAAATAACCTGCAAGCTTCGGCATTTTTTGTAATAGCTGCTTGTCTCGAAACTCCTTTTCCCTCAACAATTTCCTTTCCCGAGCGCCACTCTCAAACTTTTTCTCCTAAACAACCTTCATCGGTCACTCAATCGCTCGCAATTTGAATAAGTCACATGTGAAGCATATTCTCATTCTGATTGGCTGTTCAGTGGTGCCCACTGACTGTTTCGGAGTCATCTCTGGAATCCATCGATCTGATTGATTAGCGGAGCAAATGATCAAAATACTACGGAGGGAAGATATTTTCGTTTGGATTACTGGTCTGGGGGAAGCTCGCTAGTGTGTGTGTTTGTGTAATTTTGCGTTTGTGTGTATTGTGTTTGTTTCCCGGGGAAAACACTCACGAGAAACACCGGCTGTTGTTCTGCCTGCTGTGACGTCAAGTTACTCCGTTCTCCGCTTGTAATTATGCCGAAGCTTCAAAGTTGTATTTATCATCTGAATTTGCAGAAACAATTTTAATATTCTGAAAGCCAAGACTTTGTTTAATTGAAATCAGACGAAAACAAACTGTAACGGACCCTGCCGTGTTATCTATGATTACTATACGCCTACCTTCATAATGTCAGCCGGAGGGAGGGGGAGTGAGTGGCGAGTGAGAGCTGTCATCTTCCCTTTACAAGCTTCAAAAATGTATTTATCGTGTGATCTTGGAAATAAAAGTGTCATATTCTGAAAGCCAAGACTTTGTTTATTTAAATGTGTTTTAAAAACATCAGGAAAAAAAAAAAAAAATGTAATTTACATTTTTTTTATAACTTTTTTATTGGCTCATGATAGGCCCCTGATCTCCGTAGGCCCCTGGGCTTCAGCCCAGGTCAGCCCCTGCTTGTACTCGCCATGAACTGTTATTGCTCAGGTTAATCTCGACCCCCTCCAATGTAAGCGTGACGTATTTGGTTCTTAGATCTTGCCGGCTCCAGCAAAAGGTAAATTGTGTCTAGAGTGCGCCATCAACTGAAATGCCGGGTATTGCAGGAAAAAGGCAAAATGAATGCGGTCTTTACTATCATTTGGACAATTTTGTACCAATATTCGGCGGGCCGGATTCAAAAGCCCAACGGGCCGTATATGGCCCGCGGGCCTTAGTTTGCCCATGCCTGCTCTACACCATCAACTTTAACCCAACCAGATGAGAAAACATCACCTCATTGTTGATCACATTCTCACCTCTGAGGGAAAAAGGTTTAATTGGCCCGTACTCGTTTTCAATGATATGCAATGGCCATCTGATGCTTTTTAGCAAGTGATTTAATTATGTTTTTTAAAGAATTTTTAAACAGCTTGTGTTTGGCCTCAAACCTCACGCACCACATATGTAATATGGGGCCAATTTTTCTTATAGAGGATGAGTAATGGATCATAACATGATGCTTAGGTATCAAGTTTTTATGTGGATACAAAAGCTTAAATAGTTTGTGATGTTCAACAATCAAATGCTTTAACCCTCCGGCATCATTCGATTGGACTACGCAGATTAGTCATTCGAGACAAAAATGTCCACTGCAAAAGACTTTGATAAAACCATTATATTAAAAGGTTTTTTTCACAACTGTTTTGGGTTCAATCTTTAAAGCAACGTCCGCCCTAATAGTAAATACCAAAAACACAAAATGTGTCAAAGTTTGTCAAATGCCCCGAGGGGACGGTTTGCCTGGCACGAGATGAGATGCGTATCCATGGCGATGTAGAAGCTCAATCTTGCTTTTCTGCCGCCCGACAGTGAGGAGGTAAGGCTGCCGACCCTGCTGGTTGCGGAGATGCTCCTCCAAACTGCAGCATGACGAGGGTTGAAACACGCAATAAGGAAACAGATAATTAGACAGAGAAAAGTGATTATTCTAATATTTTGGCAATGGCTTGTGCAAGAAGTGAATGAATCCATTTCATTTTCAACAACCCTCAAGTGAGAAGATGACGTGTCACACATTATTATGATTGCCTCAATGTAATTTATGTAATAATGTATGGAAGACTACAAGTCTCTCCACTGCATCACAGTAGGGCTGCACGATTTTGGGGAAAAATCTAATTGCGATTTTTCTGACAGATATTGCGATTCGATTTGCGATATTTGTTTTTAAGCGACCCAACGGAAGTTTATTGTAAAATGCGGTCATATCTCCGGCTAGGAAGGTCGTATCAACGTGCTCCCGTCTCTAGCACCCCGCAGCCCGAGCTACGAGTGAAAGAACTAAACTTACATGAAACTTCCGTTGGGTTGCTTTAAAGTCAAGCTTCAGTTTAAGATTCACCCTTAGCACAGTTTCTATCAAAACCAGAGAGAATGCAAACAATTATTACTAACACCATTTCTAGGAATCGTTTGAAACCAAAAAAGAAATGATTCAAATTTGTTTCAACCTCTTGCAGACACTGCCTCTCGTGTATCGTCAACCCTCTGTCTCTTACTCGGGACATCCTCAAGGATTACAGTCGAAGCACTTGAGCTGAAGCTCGAGTCAGACCTCTCGGAGGCAGAGGACAAGGAGCATTCAGAAAATAATGCATTTGAGTGCTTTTCTTCAAACTCAAAGACACTTTACGGAGTACCCATCTTTATATCTTACCGTCATTCGAGAAAACTGTGAGAACCACATTGCCTTGTCTAACGAGGTCGCTGAATATTTCTGCATCAACTTCTGCATCCTTGTATATCAGGAGGAAGGCAGCATCTCTCAATGACTGGAAAGATAATACAAATAAAACTCAATGGGCTTTTGAAGTCAGCACTGTTTTATTTATTTATTTGGCAGGGACAGGGCACATTGAGTGACATTTCTGTAAATGCGCCAGTTAGCCAACAGGCTATGTTTCATCTGCAGTCCCTGGACAGATGTTGAAAGTCATCCTAAAAAAAAAAATCACTTCAAATGACAGGTAAATACAATCAGTAAAACAACATTCAACAGAGATGCTTATATCATAAAAGCATATATAAAAACTAAAAACATATTCACAAAGCAGACGGATAGCAACAGGTACAGGTTGTGTCAGTGTGGACAGAGCTGATTTCCCACTGTTTCTTGTTCACATTAATTCACCTTTTAAATGACCTCTTCAGTTCAAGTTTAAAAGTTGATGGTTTATCTTGTGCTTGTTACACATTGCATTTTAAAAAGATTTTTAGCAAATGAATCCCCATTCATGAAATGTGGCAAAAGGCATGTAACGTTAAAGAAAAAGAGTAAAGAATATCAGGACGTTTTTAGGTTTTTTTAAAAGAATATAGGTTACTGTTTATAATAATATATATAAGTTATTTAACTTTGTACCTAAGCAAAGATAAAGTAAAATCATTACAGACCCATCACACACACTACCTTGCAATAGTTCTGCTGTACAAAATCACAAACTGCTGTACTGTAAGAATAGAGGGAGATAGAAAATGATCGAGAGAGGGAAGAGAAACAGACACAAAGCCAGAGAGAGTGATACAGAGGAAGAGGGGTGTGTGTGTGTGGCCTAGCATTACTATACTTGTGGGGCCCTAAATCTGATTACACAGTCACGTGTGGGGACTCGCCTCCCTTATGGGGAGAAATTGGAGAATCATTCATTTTAGGGTGAAGGTTAGGATAAGTCTCCAGGAAATGCATGTAAGTCAATGTAATGTCCCCTGAAGTGATGTATACATGGTGTGTGTGTGTCATTATTACATTGTGTGGCCATGCATCAGACAGCCCAGTCACGCCGTGGGGTCCAATTTTTTTGTGGGGTTCAAAACCCTGGACCCCAGAAATGTTACCTCATATTCATTAAAATTAAGGTCAGAACTATGCCCTGTGAAGTTTTCAGGGTTGTCCCCAAAAATCACTTTTACCAACTTAGTGTGTATAAGTGTGCTAACAGGAGGTAACTCAGTATCGGCCACTACTGGCCAAGGCAGGTACTGCATCCCACACACACATTCCATTCTCCACACACACTTTGCTGAACTGCGCATGTGCAAGCAGCCATCTTCCAACATATTTAGCTGTTTGATTAGCTGGTAGCACTTGTGTCTTTAATGAAATACAGAATTAAAAACACAAATGTATACATTTTTGGTGAGTTTGACTTGTGTTGTCACAATAACAAGCAATGAATCATTAATCATTAATTAGGTAAATAACAAATATAAAAAGATTTGAGAGATTACAGACTACAGCTGTTGTTAGCATAAATGCTAACTTAACATTGAAAACGCCATAGACAAGCTAAACATTTGCAAAATGCTAAAATATTATGTTCTAAGAGTGCTCCGATCTTGTGCTTAAGTAAAAGAGTACTCAGATATTCCACTTGTCACATTTTTCATACCTGATTAGTTTGCATCCCTGTATTAGGGCTGTCAAGTTAACGCATTAACGCCACTAATTATTTTAACGCGATTAACGCATGTGTATTTTTTTTCCTCGGCCACCCGTAGTTTCAGAGCACATCGAGTTTAAAATACCATCTACAAGCTGATGCTGACAGCCCCGCTCCTGCCGCCCGCTTGTGGCAGACCACACTTCCACGCTCACCGGCAGGCACCGACTGGCCATCGGGAGGACCGGGAGGGTGTGTGTGTGTGTGTGTGGCCCGAGCGAGAGAGAGACCTTACGTGCATTGTTGTTGTTAGCATCTGGTGCTAGCTAGCTGCGCTAACGGATATAAGGAGCTGTTTAAATGAAAACAGAGGAGCGCTCTATCCACACAACTGCGCCGAGCACTTGACTTGATGCAGGAAGCAGACAGCGGGACATTGTAGGAGAAGTCAGCACACTCAGCACTGATGCAACATGATTGCAGCGTCCAGGCAGCTACCGTTCGAGCATATGCCTTAAGTTGCACATAGCTCCAACGATCCCACCCCATTTGTATTGTATGAGAGAGGTTCCAGGTTGTTGTGTTTAATATTCATGAGAATATTTGTCATTGTTCAAATGGTAATAAACATTAGCATAAAGCATATTTGTCCACTCATATGTTGATAAGAGTATTAAAAACTTGAAAAATATTCCTCTAAGGTTCATTTAGAACAGATAAAAAATGTGCGATTAATTTGTGATTAATCGCGATTAACTATTTTAATCGACTGACAGCCCTAATATATATATAAAATACAAATCTAAATGTTAATAAATAGCCTTGTTTTAATGGTCAGATCGGGTCACCTTGATTTAAATATTGGGATATTCATGGTGGGCGGAGAGAGGAATTCTCATTGTGATAGCATGACCACCCTTACAGGATGTGCTGACTATTTAAAACAAGCGCTCCATATGAGGAGAGAACCACGTGGATTTCGTTTTGCACTTCACTGGCAGTGGGATCGTAGCTAATGAAAAGGTAAGTTGTGACTATACACTTTAAATGCACATATTTTACTGAACATTAACCAGGTAGCTTACATTCAGACTATGAAAATGTGTTTGCATGCTTTAAAATGTAGCAATCAACATGAAGTAACTCAGTAAAAAGAAGTTATTGCAACAGGTTTTGTATATTAATAATTTCACTTTGGGGAGATTGCTAGCTAACGTTAGCTAACGTTGCTAGCATTGAAACACCTGCTTAGTCTGCTTCAATCTAGGACTGCTCAATTAATCGTATTTTAATCGCAATTACGATTATGGCTTGCAACGATTACGAAAACAACGTAATTGAAATAAAACGATTATATATATATTTTTTTTTTTCGAAATAATTTTTTTATTGGTTTTTCAGTTGAATTGTAATTACAGTTCAGGGTAATCAACTGTTAAAACATACTGTTCACATGTTTTTTCTCCAATAAATTGATGTTTTCAAAGTAAATGGATAATCGTTTTATCAATTATTGACCCAAATAATCGAGATTATGATTTTTGCCATCATCGAGCAGCCCTACTTCAATCCATCAACTAGATGTAGTTGGCTAATACTTAAAGTATTTTAATGAATTGCAATAATTATGGTGGTGTCTGGTCACATTAAGCGTCATTGTTTTTGATTATAGCATACAAAATGGCGGGACTGAGACGCAGGAAACCCCCGCTCACGGATGCGATCGAACATGCAAGCAAGGCAGTTGACAAGACTGCAAAATTGGAAGTGATGTACATCAACTCTTTTAAAAGGCATGTCTTTTTTTCATCAGTACAATTTGTGTTTTTATGTTCAAAGTTGTATCAGATCCTACAACCTTACTAGTACTCAGAGTTCATTGATTAAAGTGCTGTTGCATCCTCATACTATTGAGAGATTTTGTATTGAAGGGCCTGATGGGAAAGCTGAATTGTTTGCCTGGTCTAGTGTGCCAGGATAATGTATAAACCAAACCAGAGCTAATAACTATTATTATAAAACTATCTAGTGTTGGTGGATTTGAATAAAAAACCATGGCAAGAAGATGAATAACTGTACATTTAATCATTTTAATAATAACCTGTAATTGGGATAGGTCGAGGGGTCTTTGTTACTTCTCATTTCCAAAAAGGAGACTTTGTGGTGGAGTACAGAGGGGAATTAATACATTCTGAAGAATCACAAAGGAGGAGGAGGATATATCATGTCAGATGTGCTGTCTTTATGTTTGACTTCTACTGGCAAGAAAGAACATGGTGGTAAGTCCTAAATACAATTTTACATACTTGAAATTCAGTTGCAAGTTGTTATTTTATGAACATAAAACGTGGTTTAGTATTGATGCTGCACAAGAAGATTCCAGTCTCGGAAGATTAGTCAATGATGACCACAAACATCCAAACTGCAAAATGAAGAAGGTCATGGCAGAGAACAAGCCACACCTCTGTCTCTTTGCTCTTCGAGACATTAATCCTGGAGAAGAGATAATATACGATTATGGAGGAACTGATTGGCCTTGGAGAAAACAGGTTTGAAAAATATATTTGCAACATTTCAAGTAGATTTGACAACGATTTATTTGCTTATGGGTGTGTTAGTAAATATTAGATTAGGAGATATTCTCTTTCCTCGCATTTAGACTAACAGTTGTTTCTACCTTCTAATTTTTGGATCAGGTAAATGCACCGTCTTATCAATAATAATGTTGAATTATTCTTCAGGTTGGAGAGCAAGCTACTGCCATCGAGTCTTCTGAGGCTGAGATCCCCAGTACGAGTGAGCCAGCTCCTCAGAGATCTTCAATCTCCGGCACACAGGTATGTCTTCAATGGATTTTCCCCTTGACTTAATTTCCCTAATAATTCAGTATTTACAAATGTCCTGCTTTATTGATATTTGGTATTGGCCGTTGATGGTTCAAATTGGCTTTTCTGTATCTCTGAATGTGTGCTGCTGAACACAGTCAGGTTTTTGTGATTAAATGGGGTCCAGTCAGGGGGCCTAAAGCAGAGTAGTTTCACACACATGTCAGGGGTCCTGTTGTTGTGGGGTCCACGTTACTGTGACCACATTTCAAGATGCTGATTAGACAGCATGATCATTGCACAGGTGTGCCTTAGGCTGGCCACAATAAAAGGCCACTCTGAAACGTGCATTTTTGCTTTATTGGGGGGGTCCGAAAACCAGTCAGTATCTGGTGTGAGGGGTAGGGTTAGGGTAATGTTGTGAATCGAGTGGCCCATGGTGGTGGTGGGGTTATGGTATGGGCAGGCGTATGTAATGGACGACGAACACAGGCCACTCGATTCACAACATTACTCTACTCTACCCCTACCCCTACCCCTCACACCAGATACTGCCTGGTTTTCGGACCCCCCCAATAAAGCAAAACTGCACGTTTCAGAGTGGCCTTTTATTGTGGCCAGCCTAAGGCACACCTGTGCAATAATCATGCTGTCCAATCAGCATCTTGATATGCCACACCTGTGAGGTGGGATGGATTATCTCGGCAAAGGAGAAGTGCTCACGATCACACATTGTTTCAGATTTGTGAACAATATTTGAGAGAAATGGTTATTTTGTGTAAATAGAAAATGTTTTAGATCTTTGAGTTCATCTCATGAGAAATGGGAGTAAAAACAAAAGTGTTGCGTTTATAAATAATAATGTATTCCCAGATGTGATATGTGGGATATTGAAAGTGTGAAAAGGGACAAGATTAAATTGTGTTAAGAAAAAAAGAAGATAATGAGAAACTAAATATATTATCATAATTACATTCTTAAGTAATCTCCCTTTATGTCTAACATAAAAGTTTTGAAGGTTACATTCTTCCAGTGACCTTACACCCTCATTTAAATCAGCCACAAGTTGTTTTTTAAGTCCTTTTTGGGACGTTTGTCATATAATAATGCCGTTCTTAAAGGAGGGGTAGGTAAGTTTCAGAAACCGGCTAGAGATACACTGTTATATTCCATGGAATGCTCTTAACATCCCGATAGCAATGAATATCTGAAGT
Organism: Pseudochaenichthys georgianus; assembly: GCF_902827115.2. Lineage (NCBI taxonomy): Eukaryota > Metazoa > Chordata > Actinopteri > Perciformes > Channichthyidae > Pseudochaenichthys > Pseudochaenichthys georgianus. The sequence continues at coordinate 44,384,430 of NC_047512.1, forward strand.
GCTTTGACAAAAAATCCATAAAAATATGTCTGTGGAATCCGTAGTACTGTAAAAAGCACGACCAATCATCTGAGCCGGCCCGGCTAAAGTAACTGGATGGCCTACCTGCCTGCCAGCCTTCCATCTGGGCACAAACGTATCTCGTATCCTCATTGGTCATGTGCGCGTTCGTGTGTGTTGGAGGAGGGGCTCTGTGAGGAAGTGGCAGATTTTCTCCGGTTGTGTATTTTCAAATTCTAGCGCACTTTCTCCATTACCTACCCCACCTTTAAAGGTGGGGTAGGTAAGTTTGAGAAACCGGCTCGAGATCGCTAGAAATTGAAAATACACAACCGGAGAAAATCTGCCACTTCCTCACAGAGCCCCTCCTCCAACACACACGAACGCGCACATGACCAATGAGGATACGAGATAAGTTTGTGCCCCGATGGAAGGCTGACAGGCAGGTAGGCCATCCAATCCGCAGGCTAAACGGATTGGTTGTACTTTTTACAGTACTACGGCTTCTACAGATGACGTTTTTTTTATGGATCTTTTGTCAAAGCACTTCAGATATTCATTGCTACAGTATCTGGATGTTAAGAGCATTCCATGGAATATAACAAAGTGTATCTCGAGCCGGTTTCTGAAACTTACTCCCCACCTTTAAATGGCAATACCTTTTTGTGTACACAATCCAGTTATTCTTTTGAAAATTAAAAGTCTAATAACAACAATCTCCTTGTATTTACTGGAAAGCTCTATAATAACATTGTATTGCTTAAATGAAAATTACAATTACTATTTAAGCAGAATACCCTTATAAGCATGACTTATATGGCTTCAATAATTAACACTTAGAACACAAACCCCTCTTTATTTAAAAAGTAGGAAACTGATGTAAATGTACTGTGAGTCTCATTCACGAGTTCAGACATCCCTGTGTCACAGTGGGTAAATAATAAAAAGCATTACTATAATAGCTTAAATATTAATTAAAATGCTATCCGTACATTAGAATTCAATATAATTGTGTCACTCAACAGAAGCTACATGTTGACAGAGTACTTAGATACTAATAAAGGACTGGCTTACCTAAAGCCAGTTGAGCAGCACATGAAATGCTTGGCTCTATGAAGCCTGATGTTCTTTTTGATTCTGTTTTCTTCAAGGTTGTGTCTTCCTGGTCGAATGCACTTATTGTAAGTCGCTTTGGATAAAAGCGTCAGCTAAATGCAATGTAATGTAATGGTGAAAATCCTTCTGCATCATGATAGCTCTCACTTTGACAGTCAAAGGTGTTGCATTGTTACCTAAAGTAAGTTTAGTAATAGTGTGCAAAGTGGCCCCACTAATGTTTTAAACCAGACAGTGTATTTTTGGAGCCCACACATGACTAAAAGCCAGACAGTGTGTATACATGGACCCCTCCTGTAACTCTGTACCAGACCCCATGAAACAGGTTATAGTCCGGTCAGTGACCTCTACTTTCTCCGATTGATAATTTGAAGTGAAATCTTTGTTTGAGTCCACTTCAGGATTCTGCCTGATTTTTTACAGTGCTGTACAACCTCCAGAAAGGGTGGACCCCAAAAGGGATGGTCTGGTCAGGTACCCCCAGAATGTAATAAAGACATGGGAGTGTGTGTGTGTCCTAGCATTACTATACTTGTGGGGACCTACATCTGTTTACATAGTCACGTGTGGGGACTCGCCTCCCTTATGGGAACAAATTGGAGGTCCCCATGAGGGGGATCATTAATTTTAGGGTGAAGGTTAGGGTTAGGATAAGTATCCAGGAAATGCATGTAAGTCAATGTAATGTCCCCTGAAGTGATGTATACATTGTGTGTGTGTGTGTGTTAGAGGTTGGACTGCAATGCTGCAAAAAAGTATTACAGATTGTGTTACCTACTACTCTATAGACATGTGTAAACCTGTACTGCCACTCTGTGGTCAAAGACAGTAACACATTATAATTGTTCAAGTGGAGAACTAGAAAAAGTAGTAATATCTTTAGTTTACATTGAAATAGCCAAACCACAAGAATACAGTGTTTCAAGTTATAGGGATCTCTCCCTGAGGTTTCTCCCATGTTCCCCTTTAAACTGTGGGTTTTCTCTGGAACGATGTGAGGGTCTGAGGACAGAGGGTCTGAGGACAGAGGGTCTAAGGACAGAGGGTCTGAGGACAGAGGGTCTAAGGACAGAGGGTCTGAGGACAGAGGGTCTGAGGACAGAGGGTGTCGTATTCTCATACTGATATTCTGCACAAACTGTGCCGTTGTATTTGCTGTAAAGTGTAGACTATTTTTATTATATGTGCAGCACTTTGGCTCCACCAAAAATAGTTAAATGTGCTATATAAATAAAACTTGATTTGATAGTCATGCATTTAAAAGATCTTACTTGCGTAAGAAAAGCACAAATATAAGTAGGTATTTCTTCTTAAAGTATCAAAAGTCAAAGTAGTAATTGTGTTGATTGAATTATTCAAAGTTGTGTATTTCGTGTGTATAATATATAGTTTCATTCTTATGGTTATTTCACTGGAGCTGGTATTTGTCTGAATTAAAAAATATGTACAACTAATTTATAAAGTGATTGAATTGTGGTTAAAATGTTATATGTAAGGGATAATGTGCTGCGACGCGGTCATTATGGGGAAAAGAACACCGACAGGCTGATCAGGAGCCCGACGCGAAGCGGAGGGATCTAGATCGGCATGAAGGTGTTCTTTTCCCCATAATGACCGCGTCGCTGCACATTATCCCGCTTATTACATGGCCACATTCTCAACAAAGTAACGTTATGACTCCCAATATTAATTGAAATGCTTTTATGGATTTAGAAAATGATTTTATTGATTTAAAAAATAGTTGTATGTATTGATTTAAATTGACATGCATCCGCGAAGAAAAATAGTCCGTTGTTACTGTTTGAACTAACGTAGCAACGGCAGGAACTGCTTCGATAGCGTTTTTGAGGAGCTTTCTGATTACAGATTTGAAAACATCGCTGCTTGCTTTAAAAGTAGCACAATTCATTATGTCAAACCTTGGAAAGTATCTCGATATCCCTGCCCTGATGCCAAAGTAACTGCACACTGTATGTTTTGCCATTTGATGTATATGTCTGGACCGCTGCGTAAAAAGGAGGGTTACTTCTCCGCTGTTTTCTTGTCCCTCTTGTCTTTTTCTTTTCTTCACTGGGGACTCATCAGCCACTAACCATTACTCCAAATTACTGTGCTCTCCAAATATATTAAAATGAATGTTAAAATCCTCCATGTTGCTATCACACGACAGCGGAAAACTAAAGACAATCAGACAGTTTGCTTGCTTTTCAAACTGTTACATTTGAAAAACAGTGAGAGCGTCTCTTGTCAGTTTGAAAAGCCAACGGGAGGACCTGCTTGCGTTTTTGAGGAGCTTTTTGATTACAGATTTGAAAACATCGCTCCTTGCTTTAAAAGTAGCACAATTCATGATGTCAAACCTTGGAAAGTATCTAGATATCCCTGCCCTAATGCCAAAGTAACTGGCAAGTGAATATGTGTCGCCGTTTGATGTCTATGTCTGGACCGCTGCGTAAAAAGGAGGGTTTCTGCCCGTTACTTCTCCGCTGTTTTTCTTGTCCCAGTTCCAAAAGCAAACTGCATGCAGTTTGCTTTTGGGCCCAACTGTATACAGTTCAATCGACCGGACTTCTTTCTGAAGATGTGAGCGTCCTTAACTCCTTGACAGCGGTCTGTCTGTTCGGTATTAACAACGTGTCACGTGTTCTGAATTGACCAATCAGAATCGAGTATTCAACTAAGCCATGTAATAATATATGTTATGGTATTGTATTAAACATAGAAAATACATCTTTACTTAAACGGTTACTAGTTAAAACATTTGTAACGATTAACACATGTAATGGGAAGACGACAAAAGCAACGGTTACCGCCATTGCCCCGGCAACTTGCTATTAACCTTCAGATTAAGCAAATGTGTATTTCGGCGGTTGGTGTAAAAGTGTGGAATTCTCAACAGAAGGATCTAAAGAATTGTATATGTATTTTTCAGGTAAAGAAATTGTATAAATTAAGAAGAACGGGACTATATGAAGCGGGATGTGAATACGTTTATGTACTCTGGTCCTGCATATTTTAAATATTGTTGATGTCTTTGATTTGATGTCTGTTTTTTATTTGCAGGTCCCATTGTTGTTGTTGTTGTTATTATGCGCCGCTTTCCACCTTCTTCTCCAGTAGGACTCAGATGAGGGTGTTGCACTTTTCCTTTTCTACATGTGATGTTTTGGTGTTGTGTTTTCTTTGTTTCTTTCCGTTATCAAGTGGGAAATAAGTGTTTTTTGTGTTTCTCTTATTATCCTAAGATACCGTTATGTTTGGCTGAGAAAAAGGTGATATTCATGTTCACGTTCACACAGTCGGTGATTTTTGCCGGCCGTCTTTCCTGCGACGGCAGTTTTTCTGTATTTCCTTTCTCCTGTAATATGACTTGATCGCTTTGAACTCCGCCCACTGAGCTCTGATTGGTCAGCAGGCGGTGCTTTCACTGAGTTGAGCTCTTAGCCTGCAACCTAACCTGCTCCGGAGCAGGTTAGCCGCTCAGCATCAGTTACCATGGAGATCTAGCCTGCTAAAAAGAGAACCAGTTTCGTAGGACCGGAAAGCCCGAGCTTTCCCTGAAGTTAGCCGCTAAGCGAACATCCTGCTTCGTAGAGAACAGGCCTCTGGAACATTTCTAAACAGCAACATTTTCTTCTATGACTTTTCCCTTCGTTTCGTATCCAACCCATCAGAACCTGGGATTGGTGATTGTGTCTATGTATTCCATAGTCATAGCAGCATCTCATGAGCGCATTACAGATATAATTTAATAATCAGAATCAATCTTGTAATGTTATATAAAAATAGACTCCACAGAAACAGGAGACATGTATCCCTACAGGGAGTAGGCTGATCTGAACAGGTGGGGTTTTGAGGAGGGACGTGAATGTGGTGATGGTGTCAGACTGTCGGATGTGAAGGGGGAGAGTTCGATAGTGTGGGTGTGTTACGGCCGCTGATTCCCCGGTCCTATTTAGTCTCTTCTGGGTGTATGTATGTAAATGAACTGTGCAGTGGCCCTGATGTCATTGGCTGCCCATCCTCTGGTCCGCCCCGAAGACTGTGATTGGAGCTGACGGGCGCACCTTCCGGGGGAGGACTTTAAAGACGGTCGACTGACATAATTCGGGAGGCTCTGCTGTGTGTGTACAGATGACTCACTGTTGCTGTTAACGGTGTACCTCATGTGCTCGTGGTTATTGTGATGTATGGTGTTGAGCTTAGGTTAGCATTATGTCGAGTTGTTGTAGCTGTGTTTACCTACCGTCTCTTTTTGTTGTGAATTCTCTATTTTGAACAGGCTCATTTTACTAGAGTCCTCCTTTTGTTTGTTCTTTAGTTTAACCTGCGAGCTTTTGGCCTTTTGTTTAACGTGTTGTACAAATAAACCCAGTGTGAGAAAACGTTTTTAGAGAGTACTTGTCCATGGACAAGTGAGTTTGGAAATGTACTTGTCCGAATACATTTTTCACTTGTCCATATCTATACTTTGTGCATGCATTGCTGCACCTATTTTAAATATGATTACATATCAACATAAAGCACACACGAATCTAGGTTACTGGAGGTAACATTTTATTGTTTATTTGTTCATATTGTTCACAGTGTCTGGTTTCTGAACTTCTACCATCAAGGCACATCAAATGAATGACAGATATAAAATAATAAGATAAAACAACTAAGTACTAACAATATAATGTTGTCTCCTCTGTGGGACTAGTAGACATGCTAGCAGAAAGGTATGGCTTCAGGCTCAGGGTGGTTGTTCACTGCAGCTGTCTCCCGAGCTGTGGGGCAGCACTCCACTGGTTCTCCTCACACCGAGCTGTGGGGCAGCACTCCACTGGTTCTCCTCACACCGAGCTGTGGGGCAGCACTCCACTGGTTCTCCTCACACCGAGCTGTGGGGCAGCACTCCACTGGTTCCTCACACCGAGCTGTGGGGCAGCACTCCACTGGTTCTCCTCACCCCGAGTTGTGGGGCAACACTCCACTGGTTCCTCACACCGAGCTGTGGGGCAGCACTCCACTGGTTCTCCTCACCCCGAGTTGTGGGGCAACAGGCACAGGTAAGTTGCTGTTCACTGCAGCAGGCTTTGGGGCAGCTTTGACATACCTCTTGGTCTGAGCAGATGCTGGCTCTGGGTCAAACTCTGCCACTGTGGTGGTGATGTGGCTGACCCTCATGAGCGACCCCAGAGTTTCATTGGTCATCTGGGATTGTCTGGATGTTTTTATGAGGTTCATGAGGGAACATCCACGCTCCACGGCAGCAGAGGAGGGAGAAAGGGTGACCATTACTGTACTGCCATTTTTATCGCTATCTCCGACTTTTATTTTTGTACTCTATTTTATATTTTATTTTTTGATTTCTTATTATTATTTGTCTTTTATCTCAAAGCGTATCAGTATCCCTTGTTGTGAAGCACTTCGAGATTTGTCTTGGCAGATGAGAAGCGCTATATAAATTAAATATATTATTATTATTACCATCATGTACACCAGAACCAGGACGTCCTTCACATCTGGGTGGTTCTCAGTGAGAAGGTCACTTATGACCTCCTTGGGGGGCTGCCTCTGCCTGTACTTCAGTCTGGCCTTGAGAGCTGGCCACTGTCTAGGGATGTTGGTTACCTCCTCCTCACTGAGAACGGACTCGAAGTGGGTCACCATGTTCATAACCTGAACATCACCATATGTAGCTAGTTGTGCGTCTGGGACGTTCCTGGGGTCAAGAACATGGAAATCACTGAAAGGGGTATCCTTCAGGAAGGAAACTCTCTTCTCTAGGAACTTCACACAATTCTCCAAGAAGGAATTCTTCACTGTTTCTGGAATACCTGTTCCTTTCAGTGAAGCGATGTGTCCATTGTTCTGACTGTCAAACGTGCCATCCTTGCAGGTTGCCATGGAGACATCACCTCTATTATGCTTAAGGCCTTCCAGCTTGATCCTGGCCTCACACAACTTTACATCAACATCAGAAATGAACAGATCATTACTCTGGAATGCCAGACTCACGTTGGCCAACACTTCCAAGACATCTACCATAAAGTGGAGCCCATCAACACACTGTGCAGACTTCAGTACCTTCAAGTACCCCACACACTCAGCTCCTTCGTCTGTGTTTCTGTTTGAAGCCTCTTCCATGTGTAGGATGACGGAGTTGTAATTTTTGATTACAGCCTTGTATGCCCGGAGTCTTGACGCCATCCACCTAGTGCCACAGGGTGCTGAGAAATAGACAGGATTAACGGCTGATATGGCGTTCACCTCCCTCCTACGTTCACCAGATCCATAGTAGAATCTGTAGATGGGGTCCAGTCCTTTCTCTACGATGTCAATGAAGTCAGTGGCTTTGGTGGCATCTCGGAGCTCCAGCTGATGTGGAGCACACCAAATCGAAATGAGCACATGCCCCAACAATTCCCGCAACTTCACAATAACTCCTCCCTTGCACCGTGGTTAACGCTGGCACCATCAAATGTGCAGCCTATTATTTTCTTCTTTATGTCTCCATCTGTTAGGTCGACATGATGTCGGGCCTCGAGGAGGGCTGCCAGAACACCATTAGCATCAGCTGACTTTACAGCCATGAACTCTGTCGCTGGAAGTCCATCTTTGACATACCTGAAGATAGAAAATACATAAAGTACATCAATAAAGTGCAATAACATTTTTTTAAATGATTTGGCTTATATAAACCTTCCAGTGTTGCCTTCACCTTTTTTTAAGACTAAGAACACTAAAAAGCAACTTCACCTTCATTCGCTTTAAACTATATACTTTACCTGTTAAAAACTTTTAAGTTAACTGAAAATGTAAACTAATAAAATGATTGTGAATTAATGACTCATAAACAAAAGGCCCTTTTGGAGATAAAATGTAACTTAAATAAGACTTACAAAATAATAATTACCTAACATATACATTCTCCTGTTCTGTCACAGATATATCCGTGGATCCATCTCCCATCAGAGCGAAGAATCTTGAAGCCTTGAGGTCTTCAGAAACTCTGTCCTTCTCCACTTCTGCAATGGCCTGCACAAATGCCTTGCACCCCTTATCGTTTCGGTACTGTCGGTATTTTAATGCCATTCTTCTCTTGAAGTTCGATGAGGCCCTCAAATGAACGGAAAGGCAGCTTTTGTTTGGCGACATAAAACGCAGTGTTGAACATGGGTTTCAGTTGGTCGTCCATATGTTCTGCCTGCTTCTTGAGAGCCACAGACATTGGCCCCGTGCCTTTCTCTGTGACCTCTTTCCTTTGAATGCAGAGAAGGTGATATTTGCTGGACTCGTGTGACGGAAGTGTCTCAATGCGTTTTGACCCTGTGTCACCCTCGTACCGTTTACTGCTGTGGTCAGCAATGGATGGATATTCTCTGCAGACCTCACAGAACATGATGTCGTCCACACATCTTACCCACGGAAACTGGGTTTTCCAAGTCTCAATGAATGTTCTTTTCCTCTTGGGTGTCAGGGCGATGTCACTCTTGGCCTTTTTAGATGGACCAGCCATTGGTGAGATAACGGAACATGGCCTTTTAGCAGAGGCTTTCTCGTGACTGGGGGGGCCATCGTTCTGCTCACACTCTGGGACTTTCTGAGGACTCGTTTCAGCATGTTCAGGCTGTTGTTCAGACTCCTGTTCTTGCAGACAAATTATAGATTTTTGTCAACATGAATGTTAGGTACTCGTAGACTCCCCACAAACCTTTCTGCATTTTTTGGGGTTTTTTTCTGAAATAATTTGATATGTCCCTTTCAAGCCCCTTGGTACATAAAGAGCCCCTTTCAATCCCCCCCTTTTAAAAGAAAACAATATTTTACATCGGTCTACCCCTTTTTTATTATTTATTTTATTAATTTCTTATTTCATAGTTTTTCATTATTTTATTTTTGATTTGATCAACCTGTGTGAATCTGTGCTGTCCTGTTGTTCACCCTTACCCTGTTGCTGTTTGAACTAGGCCTACTGAATTTCCCCACAGGGATTGTACATCGCTTTGGATAAAAGTGTCAGCTAAATGTAATGTAATCGATTAATAAAAGTCCCCTTTCAAGCCCTTAATCCACTATTTTCGGACATCATTTATTTCAATGATTTTCCTTGTTAATTTAACACACCATTTTACAACTGTGAGAATGATGTGTACAAACCTTCTTAGAAAAGAAAGAAATGTTTTGTTGCCCTCTTGGGGCCACTAGAACCTTCTTCTTCGCCATCGTATTTTACATTTTCACACAGTTTTACGACACGACGTAAGTGAGTAAAAAAACGTAAAGCGGTTGCAAACAACAACGGCGGACACGGACAATTTGCGAATGAGTTATGCCTTTTGTAAGCTGAATGTATCAATAATTTGTCAATAAATAGCGGCGAAAAACGTCACTTGTCCATTGGACAAGTCAATTTAAAAATCTACTTGTCCAATATTGTGAATAACCCGTCCCGGACGGTGGGACGTGCACTTTTTCGCACACTTAACCCTTGTAACTTTACCAATTCCATTCTGGTGTATGTTGCATTCCTCTTCCCCTAGACGGGACGTAACAGGGAGCAGTTAATAGCCCGAGCCCCCGTCGTGACTAGGCATGGGGTCGGGACAGTTAGCAGGCCAGCAGAGGAGGAGCGGAGGGAGCGAGCGGGGGTGTAGGAGGTCAGCCAGATAGGTGGGGGCCAGGTTGTGGAGGGCTTTGAATGTGAGCAGGAGGGCTTTGAAGTCTAACCGGTATTTTACTGGTAGCCAATGCAGATGGATGAGGTGATGTGGTGATGAGGTCAGAGGATGGAGGAGATGAGGTCAGAGGATGGAGGAGATGAGGTCAGAGGATGGAGGTGATGAGGTCAGAGGATGGAGGAGATGAGGTCAGAGGATGGAGGAGATGAGGTCAGAGGATGGAGGAGATGAGGTCAGAGGATGGAGGAGATGAGGTCAGAGGATGGAGGCGATGAGGTCAGAGGATGGAGGAGATGAGGTCAGAGGATGGAGGATATGCATTTCTGTGTATTCATTTTCAATGTCCAACTTGTTTTAAGAGGAAGAAAAGAGCTTCGTGGTGGAAGAGAGGGGGACCCCTGTGAAGTGCGAGTGATCTTGATGATGGAGACTCGAGAGAGACTACGGGTCTACAGGTGAACCGGCGAGAGATGACGGAAAAACACAAGATTACTGTTGGTTGCTCCTTCAATGGCTTACGGGGCAGGCACGTGTCCGTGACCTCAACAGAGCGAGAGAGATTTAAAATTGAATGCGACCACGATCGCAGCGTGCGCTATGGAGCACACACTGTATGCTTTCCAGTAGTTAACGCATGCTCCAACTCCATTACCTTTCCGACATGGCACCTCGGCTCATACCCGGAGGTCCTGAGCATTATAACACAGGCTGTTATGAGCAGCAGGGAGTTTAGTCGTTCATAAGGTTCATAGAATCAATGTTTCCCGTTGAAACGTCTTTATTGACATGGTTTTCATTACCTGCAGAAAAGCAAAGAGTATTTAAGAATAGAGCAATTACACACACACTGTAAAACGTCGTGTTAAATAAGAATGAATAAACAAGCCTTACTTATGTTTTATTAACTTGTTTAGAAAAACTAAGTTAGTGGAAATGGGGAACATTATGACATGCGCAGATCACTCCTTGACCACTTGGCGCTCAGTTACTTTCTGGAACATGCCCTGCAGCAGATGGACGTTTCCCCAATGGCTAAGGGGGTTGTCGGGCCGAACCACGCCCCTTAGCTGTGATATAATGAGCATATACCATGGCCTATCGTGAGCTATTGCTTAAGTATACGTGATGTTTGATTATTTGTATTGGTTTGTCGTTCTTGATTTTCAGATTTGCCAAGCAGATCGAAAACCTTCGATGCAGTGGACCTGTAAGTTCTGCTCATTTTTCATTATCATAACATTTGGCAAATATTATTGTTCTAATTTATTGATCGACTAATCAATTAGTAAACAAAACGTTGCAGCAATAAATCAAAACAATATTATATTAATTATAGAGGCCTGAAATGTTGTGGGCTAGACGTGTACCCTGCCTTTCTATCTCAGCCATAGTGGTTGCCTGCTTGCACAAGTGTTATGATTTAAACTAATGTCCTGGTTTTCCATCTCCGACCCCCTTCTCTACTTTTTCAGGTATTTGCCAAATGTAATCGGATTACCAGCCCGAACCTCGAGGCAGACTTCTTTGAGGCTCTGGACCAGCACACCCCACGTTTCATCCAACTGTTCAAGTCAAAGAAAGGATCGGTGGGACAGAAACTGCAGAGCATCAACTGGCCGGTAAGTAATATAACTTATATGATATGGTACTACTTCAAAAGCCTTCTAAAATAATTAAAACAACCCCTCAAAAAGATGGAAAAGGCCAAAATGTTTCATCTTGTGAGTTTGTCATGTACCCTTTATCTTCTTTATCTCTATCACTAGACACCGGACGTGACTGAACAGCGCTCTGTTGTCCTCAAAGGCATTCCGATTGTTCTTGGCGACGACTCCAAGGATTTCTTCAAGACATGCTTTGTTAGTACTTGAACACAAACAAACTGTTTGGTAGTCATATCCTCTATTTACACAAACTTGCAACCAAAAGATTTAATTTGGTGTGTTCAAAATACTGTACACTAAATTCCATGACCAGGAGTCTCGATTAGAAATGAGGTGTAAAATACATGTACGTTCCTAGCTGTATTTGCATCCATAGCATTAGTTTCCTCACACCACATTTACAGCACCTTTTTAGATATGTTACAACGCAGTGTGAGTGTGTACTTCAGCTACATTTTTTAGCAAAGACTTTGATGCAAATGCAACATGAATGTTTTCATAGGAAGACCTACTCTAATAGGTAGCGATGATAGTCTAAATAACGCGTTTTTCTTTGCAGGATACAACGAGAGATGAGGCCCTATCATCCGTCACTGTTGGTGTGCTGACTGTTCTCAGCGAAGACAGTCCTCAGGAGGGTCCGAGCTCAATCCACCTCGAGCCCATTTCCACTGACATTGTACTTGAGGGAGGTATTGTCATGGATAAGATCAAAAACGTTCCACAGGCCTGATATATGCTTTGCATTTAGATTACCCAAAATGCATTGCAAATACTCTGAGGTTCGTTCAAACAGTGATGCTTGGAATGGGAACCAAAGCTCTCTCACCTAAACTACTAACTTTGAGAAACGCTCTACTGGATTAGACCTTAGTCAAGATAGTCCTCAGCTATCAGATAGAACTTGCACTTAAAAAAGTTGCACCGTTAAATGTTATGACAAAAGTGTGTTACTCTGGGGAAACTGTTATAACTCTGTCAATTGTTGAGAGCAAAGTACAATGTACTCTTCTTCATGGTGGTCATTATATATTTTTTATTTTTCCAATTGGTGTGTTGTGCACTGCTGTTTTTATTAAGATAAGGGTTTTGAGTACTTAGAAAGTACTGTTTGCTGGCACTTGAAAATAAATGTTATATTGCAATTGAATCAATTTGTGTTTTTAATGCATTATTGTTGGAGTTTACACAACGTGTTTAGAGATTTGTTGAAGTACAATTATCTTAGTTAGCAGGAACTAGTTTGTTTAATTTAATAGTAAACCTTAGAAATTATGAGTTAGTAGAATTTAAAAGGGTTAAGTTCTGGTGATTTGTATATTTAAGTAGGTTTAATTTGTTCATTGAGTTCATACAAATAAAAAAAATAGGTTAATGCAAAGCATGCCTTTTAAGTTTACATAACTTAAAAAGGTTTGTGTCAGCTGTACTTCTCAAAATTAATTGACGCACACTTAGAATACACAAGTTGTTCATACTAACCATTCTAAGTTAAGTTAACTTACTTTTTCTAAGTTACCACAACTTATTACGTTTTACAGTGCACAAAATGGCAGAGATTAAAGAATTCCTGTTGCAATATAAATAAGCAAACAATACTGACTCATAATACTTGTGCAGCAAAAATAGGCAATGCACAAAATCTCCTTTATATTCACTTTGACTTTGTTGCTTCCTTTTTAGTCCATAAACTTTCACTATTTGGACCAAATTCCTGAAGCAAAGCGTTGGGACCTCTTTTGTGGTTTTAAGTAGCTAGCAGTAAACTCATACAAAAGATACATGTTTGTTTAATGTGCGTCTACTCAAGTGAAATGCAGTCTTACCTTTCTCGAATACCCGTCCACACCAAATAATACAATGTTTATAACTGGAATACCAAAGAACAAACTGTTATAGCACTCTGTAATGTCCCAGTTTTGGAGAATCAGTGTTTCAATTCCAAAGAGATTATTTCTTAATCACTTAGCGAAATATAAATACCACTACCGTATCAATTTGTGGTTGCTATCCACGTGCACAAGCGAGAGAGGCCCTCGCACTGAATATGTTCTCCTCACTAGCCAGTCTGGAGAGGATGCCTATGGAATCCACTCGATGCATTGAGGCAGCCATTCTTGTCCATTGTACACGTAGACCAATAGATAACAACCTTCCTTTGACCATCATATGCGTTAGCGTAACCGGTGATTGCAATGATGCAATTGATGCTTCAATGCCTGGTACACGGACCAAGGGAGGACTTGGGTTACCACCGGGTTAAATGGTCCCACCTCCGCACCAACGCGGGGCTGGTGATGGCAACATTGGGTCCGATGCATCAATTCATGGTGCCCCGACCATGAGAGGGTTTGGGGTGCCCCGGAACCAGGCAGTACCCCAGCAGGAAACACGTTTTATGGTCAAAGGAGTAAAGAGTGATATAACCGGGGTAAAGCAAAGAAAGTGTCCAACAATAGTGACTTGTGAGGCGGCCAGAGAGTCTGTCATCTCTCGGTCCTATCCTCCAGGCAATGCGGTACCAGAACTGGGTCAAATTGACCAAAATGTTAAAACAAATGTAAATTCATCCATGGAAAAGGGCTGAAAATGAAAAAAAGTATCCGAAAATAGTGCATCATGAGCCCGCAAGAGTCCCCTGACAACTCTCCTTATTCCTCCAGAGTCAGGAAAAACTCTAAGTTATCTTTTGGGAGAACCAGAGAAATGGGGTGAAAATGGAGAAATGGTATCCCAAAATAGTGACTTGTAACCCGGGTAGAGAGTATGTCATATATCGGTCCTATCCTCCAGACAACATGGAAACGTGGGGACAACAGTACCTCCGGCCCTCCATCCCGCTCCGGCCTTCGCCGCAGCGGGGGAAGGAGTCATCGAACCCCTCACACCTGCCCTCGGAGGAGGCAGGGGAGTCAGGTACCCGGATGCGCACGGTGGACGGCCAGGACGAGGCCGCCACACCGCGCTGGAGTCAGAGTGCCCCGAAGTACCAGGCCGACACTCATATCCGAGGCATCAATTAATGTTTCTCACCCAGCAAATGAGTCACAAACTGACCCGTAACCGGGCGTCAGTAGGGAGAACCGGGGGGCTTGGAAAGAAGATTGAGTTGAGGAGAGTTGATCCATACCGGGGGTAAAGCAAAGAAAGGGTCAGAAAATAGTGACTTGTAACCCGGGTAGAGAGTATGTCATATCGGTCCTATCCGAGACCGCCACACCGCGCTGGAGTCAGAGTTCCGAGTGTTCGACCCGGGTCCCGGTGAAACGCAGGACGGAGCACCCGCCAGGAGCCTCCAGCAGACCCCCCCGCGCGGTTCCCTCGTCCCTCGGAAGAGGCGGAGCGGTGGGTGTTTTTCATCTGCTGGCGGACTGACTCCCCCGTTGTAAGTTGCAACGGGGGAGTGGAAAAGGGTCCGGGGCTTCGGCCCGAAGCGCCGAAGACTTGAGCCCCTCCTCCGTTGGCACTCGTCGTTTTTTCGAGAATTTTTTTAAACTTCATTTTTGATTATTTTAAGATATAATTGACCGTTTTCTTTACTTTTTTTCTGCGTTCCACGGGTGGGGGCGCATGGCAGGCCGCCTATGAGCTCCCAAATTCGGCCTGGAACCTCCAGGAATTGTGGGCTAAGCTCCATAAACTGACAAAGTCACCCAGAAATGTCACTTTTATACCCCAAAAATATATAATACAAATACATTTAAATATTAAAAAGGTACAATTGTGCTCCGAATTATCCGGAATTTGATTTATATAGCCCCATGATGGTGAATACAAATAATTTTCATGGAAAAAAGTGTTAAAACTCTGATTAATATGTTTGTAATGCTGGCAGGTTCACTGCTGTTCGCAGGGTCTCACACTCACAGGCACCTATGCAGAGATCCAGGGTGATGCACAAGGCTTTTCTACCCAGAAATGGGTCTCTGAAAGCTGGGGAAAAGTGCTGTGAATAGAGGGAGAGAGCAGCCAGAGAGAAGCGGGCTGTGAGGGCCACAGAGCACACCCAGAGATCTCCTTGCAGCGCATGGGTCTTGCACCCAGAGAACAGGCTGCTTCACAGCACTTTGCAAGCCAGGACAAGTGATTGAATCCTGGGTATACATGTTTTAAATAGTCTGATACCTCCAGGGCGTATCACCACATTTTACAAGCCAGGGAAGGTCCCTGGATCCTGGGTAAACATTGCTTAATTGTTTAAGTGTTTTTAAATATGTGGAACAGTGTTTTGTCACTTTCAAAACCCTCCCGGTCATTGGCCGGAGAAATGGGGTCGATTTTGTATTCAATCTGACCGTTAATATTCCAGTGAGACGAAGTACGTACAATGACCGGAGTGATCCCATGTTAATTTTGTCCAAAAACCGGCGCATTCCCTGACCTGACGCAAAAAAGGTCGTGCTCTGCTTCCAACTGAATGACAGGGACAACGGAAACACAGCAAAAATCGAAGGAAACTGCTGTCTTCGGCCAGGGACACATTTCCCAATGCCGCAACCTACAACAATTACGAACATCAGCACCCTCAATAATCTCATTGGACAGACTTCAGGCCACATAAAAACAATGAAGGGTGAAGACTTCATCACCGAGAGGGTCCACATCCATTGGACTCTGGGCCAGAAGGATTTGGAGGCCCTCCCTAGGCCTTTGACTCCACTGAGCGCCCCCCAAAAATGACATTATTATTATAATTATTGACAAATACTTAAATATCTATTTATACGTGTGTTGAAAAAAGTAAAATATGTTGTTCTACCTTCTTTTAAATAAAAATAAGAGAGTTTGGGGAACCGATGATGAAAAAGGTTTGGATTCTTTCTGTCGGCTGACACAAGACCAAAACCACTACTGATGGTTCCGACCCTTCTCTTTTACAAATACGAAATGCCAGGACCATAATCATTATTAAAGTCAACACAAACGTACCTAACCCTAATCATATTTGTTATTTACAGAACAAAACAAAACAGTCTACTATTTAATCTAAAAATATCATCTTGATTTTTTAATGGGTCTACCACTTAAATCTTTCATTTGATTTCTAATAATCTGACGACTCTAAGGGCCCTTCTCACTTCTCTTATTTTTCATTTCCTCACTCCTCGGTCTCGGTCTCACCGGAAGTTGATTTGTCTGCGCCATCTTGAGTAGCGTCCCAATGCCCTTATTTTTGCCGGAGGAGCGAGGATCGATAATGGAGGAGCTATAACCGAGGAACCACCAGACCATCCTCCGATGAAATGATACTCGCCCCGCCCCCTTACTGTGTATCGCTCACTGATTGGACGATGCACCGATCTGATGCTTCTTGACATGAGAGCAGTTTCCCTGCGGAGTGAAGAAAACACATGAACCTCACGGGACTCACTCCTCAGTTTATACCGTGTTTTGTTTCAATTCATGTTTCATTTAGTTACAAATATGTGATATATCTGAACAACAACGTGGTCAAAAACCATTTTTCATGGCTCTGTTGTTTAAGTTATATTGATAAGAATTTTTGCGGAGGGAGGGAGGGGGGAAGTGTAGTGAGTGTACTGTGGTATTACAATATAAATGAAATGGCATTGATTACTGTACACAAGGGATGGGCAAATGGCGGCCCCGACCTCCTCTTTTTGTGGCCCTCAGATTAATTTATAAACAACGTTTTTTTTTTACTTGTAGTACTGATACCGTCCACTAGTTACGTCGCGAGCTGCGTAGATGATTTCAAATACCGCGAGGGCAACCCTCACAAGAAACCCCGGCTGTTGTTATGCCTGCTGTGACGTTAAGTTGCCTCTTGTAATTATGCCGTTACAAGCTTCAAAGTTGTTTTTATCATCTGAATTTGGCGAAACAAGTTTAATATTCTATTCTATAAACCAAGACTTTGTTTATTTGAAATCAGATGAAAACAAACTGTCACGGACCCTGCCGTGTTATCTATAATTACTACGCTTTTCATTCATAATTTCAGCGGGAGGGAGGGGGGGCGGCGCTGAGGAACAGCAGAGTGCGGGCTGACGGGTGTCTGTGTTGACGTTCCCCTCATTGTGGAGTAAGGGGAATGCAGAGACTGGCTACAAGTGTTTAGGTTCAAGTTAGACGACTAACGTCTGGGTCAGTGTTCATGACTTCATGTGTATGTCATCTTAATGTTTAATCTCAATACACACACATTGTCCGTGCTTTCCAATAGTTGTATTCCACTGTTTAATAACCTGTTCAATACAAACATGCCACTTGTAAAAATGAAATAACATTTCTGTGAACTGATATTTGTTTAGTGAGCTTATTAGAGGAGGTTCCCATTTTTTGGGGATGTTCCCTTTGATTGTAAAATGTCAATGAAGATGTCAGACTTAGTATATTTGTTAATAATTACATACAACACATGGAATTGTTGTGTGTACGTGTTCCAAGTGAATCTGCGGCCCCCTGGTGGCCAGGACATCAATGATGTGGCCCCCACCACCATCAAAGTTGCCCATCCCTGCTTTTGTGAAAGCGTAAGTACCTTTTACTTACCGTTACGATAATGTAACATCTGTTCACATGTATTTAACCCACTACTCATATATCTCTGTTATTGAACGCTTTATATATCTTCTCAACATTGTCCATGTGAAATGCCCAACTAAAGGCAAGATTTGCAATAAATAACGTGCCTATACACACAAGCAGCATTCGTTATTTATCAAACATATTTCAGTTGGAAACCACGTGTTTGTTAATTTAACTACCTGCCACATAAAGACGTAACTAAGGCACCATCATTCATTTGGCAGTCACAATCTATTTTTAATAAACGATTCATATATTAAAATCGGCTCAATTCAATAATTACGCTGTAATTTCTGTGAGGCATTATGTGAGTGGCTTAAGGTTTTCCTTTCTCTCCTTAAACGGGGACGGAGGCCCAACCAGAGCCCTCGTTCAACAGAGGACTGAGAATGAGCACCTGTTCACAGGAAAGAGGTACCTCCTTGGAAGAGGAGGATCCTGGGCAGCCTGGCACAAGTAGCAGTACCACTACACTGGATGAAGAGCCATCCACCTCTCTCAGTCCCCCGCCTGCCAAGAAGAACAGGGCAAGTAGGGGGGCCCTCCTCGATTTCCTGAAAGAGGAGGCCCAACGAGAGCAGGAGCGCTTTGAGGCCAATCAGGCTAACACGAAAAAGTATTTGGATTTATTTGAGAAATTAGTTAATGATTGTTTCTAAGTTTTTGCAACGTTGTTATTGTTCCATTGTGCCTAATCTTAAAATATCTTTCCCATCGATACATTGCTCGGAACCTTGAGACACCAGCAAGAATGACAAAGCCCAAAAGCAAACTGTGCCCCTCCTGCCAGGCCCCAAATTCCCTTGGGCGTAAAACATGCGTGGCGTGTGCCTGCCCCCTGAAAATAAATAAATACATTTTAAAAAAAGAAGCGCAATTGAAGGACTCTAGCCGGGGGCCTTCTGTGAAGAGCAACAGGAACACCAGCAGGACCATTACGTGGGCCAAGCTATCTGTTCTTAAACTACACGCCCTTGGCTCCTGCTCAGTCCTTTTCCCCTGCAATAAGGGCCGCAGTGGGGAGATCCGTGAGAATGGGGTCGTTAGGGAGATTCTACGCAAAATGAAGAAACTCTATGAGTACCTCCTGAAAATGTCTGCTGCACAACACGTTACATCTGCTGGTCCACCAGCCCCCCCTGGACGTGAGCAAGAGATGGAGACAGAGCCCTCCGGCCTCCTTCCGGAGACATTTACTCTTAATAATAATATATTTAATTTATATAGCGCTTCTCATCTGCCAAGACAAATCTCGAAGTGCTTCACAACAAGGGATACTGATACGCTTTGAGATAATAAAAGACAAATAATTGTAATAATAATAAGAAATCAAAAAATAAAATATAAAATAGAGTACAAAAATAAAAGTCGGAGATAGCGATAAAAATGGCAGTACTCCAGGTGTACCATACTCAAAGTTTATTCGAAGGCCTGCCGAAAGAAGAGGGTCTTAAGGCCGGTTTTGAAGACCTCGGTGGAAGGGGCAGATCTCAGCTGATCTGGGAGGGAGTTCCAGAGGCGCGGGGCGAATGAGCAGAAGGCTCGGTCTCCCATTGTTCGGAGACGTGTGCGGGGGATGTAAAGAAGAGGAGCGTGGCTGGAGCGGAGAGAGCGGGTAGATGTCTGGGTACGGATGAGGTCACAGAGGTATTTTGGGCTTTGTCCATTCAGGGCTTTGTACGTGAGGAGCAGAACCTTGAACTGGATCCTGTAGTGGACTGGGAGCCAGTGTAGTTGTGCAAGTATGGGGGTTATGTGTGCTGACCTTTTTGTACCGGTGAGAACTCTGGCTGTGCTGTTCTGGACAAGTTGCAGGCGGTTGATGGATTTGGCTGGGAGACCGGAGAGGAGTGCATTGCAATAGTCTAGTCTTGAGAAGACGAGTGCATGAACCAGTTTTTTGATGTCATCAGTTTAAGATTCTTATTTCTCTTCCTCCAACGCCTCCATGCTCCCAGCCTTCTCTCTCCCCGTTGTCTTCTCCTCCCAGCCTCCACCTTACAAAAAAAGTCGAAGAGAATGCATGTATTTTAGTTTAGTTTTTATATATGCTTGTATTTTAGTTGAGTTTTTATGTTTTTATCATAATATAAGTATCTCTGTTGAATGTTGTTTTACTGATTGTATTTACCTGTTATTTGAAGTGAATTTTTGTTTTTAGGATGACTTTTAACATCTGTCCAGGGACTACAGACGAAAAATAGCCTGTTGGCTAACTCTGGCGCATTTACAGAAATGTCAATTAATGTGCACTGTCCCTGTCAAATCAATATATATAAAAAAAAAAAAAGGAAACACAGGACAGGTGTTCCTGTATGAGAGCATTGTGGACAGATGAGTTATACATCAAAGAGAAGAAGTAAAAATTCGCTGGACACCATGCTCCGAGTGTGGCAAGCACTGGGAGGACACATCGGAGCCTGCCCAACTGTCTAGCAGCTCAACATGATAACACAGACGCACTATAAGTTGTTTAAATAAATTGTTTCATTAAAAACAATCTAAAATCTTGCCCATCCAATGGAGATCCAATTCTACTTTTTACCCCTAAAATCTTAAATACATAAAATACCTAATCAATCGAGCCCGTCAGGGGAATCGCCTGGCTTAGCCCACGCACTGTTAAAAAGGATATTGGTTTTTAGTCAGATGGGCAAATGTTATCATGCCGAGTGAACCCATTACAACTCATTAAGACGAGTTACAAAAACTTCAACTTGAAAAATATTTGTAAACTCAGAATAATCCGTTGCATTAAATTGATAACCTGCGTCAGCCTCGGCATTGTATGTAACACGCATGCGTCCGCAATATGACGTCACACGCAGGGTCCCAAAACTGAAATGAATTTGAAATCCGAGTTGGCCGCCATCTTTCTTCCTCGCTCAGAGCCCGGACTGGAGTTATCAAGTAAGCATGGGTCAGCCCGACCATAGATTACCCAACACAAATACTCCGGAGCCGCCACTGCCGACCCGTAGATCTAAGATCCAGTAGAAATGATAACAAAGTAAAAGGCTGCTGCTTATTGTTCTACTCGGCCAACATAGAGTCAAAGAGTATATGAGAGTGAGTGTGTTAATTAATATATTTGGCAGTTTGGAGTAAGGCTGTAGATGTGTGTGTGTGTGTGTGTGTGTGTGTGTGTGTGTGTGTGTGTGTGTGTGTGTGTGTGTGTGTGTGTGTGTGTGTGTGTGTGTGTGTGTGTGTGTGTGTGTGTGTGTGTGTGTGTGTGTGTGTGTGTGTGTCATGTATAGGCCTCTCACGATAATACATTTTGTTGGATACATTTTCCCGGAAATCATTTTTGCGATAAACGATAATATTGTCGCCACCGTTGTATGACCATTTTAGACCACTGACATAATGATAATATATAATATTAATTCAAGTACATCCTTATACATACATGTACATATAGCGCTTTATCTGAGGCCTGTACTACGAAGCCGGTTCAACCTAACCTGGATATGTTTGAGTTAGCCGGTTGGCCTAATCCAAAACATACGCGCTCTCGCTAAGCGGTCCTAAACAGAACAGGTGTTTGAATGCGTACATTAACAGGTTCATGATATCACTGCCCCGTCTCTAAAACACGATCTGACTTCAATTACATTTGTCTCGAGTGTTTCGTCAACTTAATGTGTTGCTTAAAATAATACTTCTGCATTCAGTCTGTGACACTGTGAGTGTTGCACGGCCAGATACGGCTCAGCTGACTCAGATCAGGAGAGATATGATACATTATGAAGTGATATGCCGCGGACTGTACTTAATGTACTCTGATCCGGTTACTTATGTTGTGGCCGATATTTAAGTAAGCTTTCTTAACGCTAATGTTATAATAGTCAGATTGCTCTGAAGATGGAGCTGATATTCTATTGATGTTCACGTTCACACAGTCGGTGATTTCTGCCGGCCGTCTTTCCTGCATCGGCAGCTTTTCTGTATTTCCTTTCTCCTGTAATATGACTTGATCGCTTTAAACTCCGCACACTGAGCTCTGATTGGTCAGCAGGCGGTGCTTTCACTGAGTTGAGCTCTTAGCCTGCAACCTAACCTGCTCCGGAGCAGGCTAGCCGCTCAGCATCAGTTACCATGGAGATCTAGCCCGCTAAGGAGAGAACCAGCGTCGTAGGACCGGAAACCCAGAGTATTTCCTGAAGTTAGCCGCTAAGAGAACATCCTGCTTCGTAGTCCAGGCCTCAGGTGTGGCGGTACTTGGGTCCCTCTCAAAACAGGTCCTTATTTGGCTCTGAAACCTCTTTGATTGCTATTTCGTTCCCCCTTGCACCTTCTATATCTTGTCCTTTGCCTCACCCCTACTTTTTGTCTCTCATAAGTCTTCTCAATCTTTTCTCTTTTCCTTTCTTTCATCCATCTCTCCTTTTTGTCTCCCCTCTCTATCTTCCTGTTTTTGCTCGAAAAAATATGATTTTATGATAAAAACTGAGAGGCGGCCGAAAGTGATTTCCCACATTTGACCTCTCCTTCTCCCCGAGAGGCATTTATCAAACAATACCATGTCCAATCCAATAAGAGGGCATCCTGAGCCAACTGTGTGTGTGTGTGTGTGTGTGTGTGTGTGTGTGTGTGTGTGTGTGTGTGTGTGTGTGTGTGTGTGTGTGTGTGTGTGTGTGGCCAGCTTGCTGCTGAGCAGTATTGGCATCCACAGGGGCTCCCTCGCTCTGTGTGCAGCTAGACTTTCTAAGAGTGAGGGAGAAAAACAGGGGAGTAATGGCTGAGTGAGGGGAGATGGCAGAGTTGCGAAAATGAGAGAAAGATAGTGAACCAAATTGAAGGAGAAAGTGTCAAATCTTCCATTTCAATTAGCGGAGAAGGCGGAGCGCGTTTGGCTGTGCCTCCAAGCTGCTGAGCCCACTGACACGAGGATGATCCACAGGCTTTACTCAGTGCAGCACAAGGATGCACTCTTTAAAAACATGTCTCCTGCTGCAGTTACGCCCTGCAACCACAGGAGGGCAGTGGTGTCAAATCTATGAGCATACATGGAGCAGAGAGCAAGTTAAAACAAGAGTACATGAGAGAGGAAGTAAATCTAAATATAGGTATGCACGCTCATTCACTTGATGGCTACTAATTATGTTTTTGAAAAGTAATTAGACAAGGGGAAGAAAAGCGGGGCACCCCGATTCTTCAACTGCTGCCCGAGTGCCCTGAAGCAAAGCTCTTTCTCTACGTGTGCTGTCTATTACACACAACACTGCTGGCCTTTTGACTCGTCACGGCAGCGTAAGCACAGGTGTTGGCAATAACATAATTAGGTGTTCCATTCTATGTCCCTTTAGCCATAGTGAGGCGGCATGATTGACAGGAGTACCCTGGTTGCGGTCGAATTGTCAGTTTAGCTTAGGAGCCTTCCTAACGGAGTGAAATGACCCGGAAGTACCTCAGTGGCAGCCGTGATGCGAGCTGTTCGACTTCTCTAGATCATGGGTGCCCAACCTTTTTTCCCAAGAGCCCCCCCAAATGACTCCTGTTGGGGGGGGGCGGCACAACAGCGGTAATTAAAGTTTAAAAGTCTCAAAATGCTACAACTACCGTCACAAACTGGGTGAATGTGAAGTGTGTTGTTGAAGGACGATGAAAGCGTAATCAAGGAGCACTATTGGCGTGATGGTTATTGGACTCAGGATTAATTCATCTGGATTCCCGCTGTATGAAGAAACTAAAGGACGGCGCAAGTGGAAACAATTCACAAAAGGGATTAAACTGTTTAAAACACGTGCTCAAAGTAAGCCGGATTTTGCCGTTGTGTTTATGTGGATTCAAAAGTCGTGAATAATCAAAATGGAGGAGACCGATCTGATCGGAGCAACTGACAAATAATCCAACTGAAACCGGCATGGACAATGACTGTTTTAAAAATGCGCTTATCCAGCAAAGCCCGGTTTGGACACTTTACGGGCAGAAGAAACATTTCTATCAAAGAAAGAATTATACATTTCTGTCTTTTTATGCCTTTAATAGCTAACTTGAATTGTTATTCAAATTAATTAATCATTAATTAATTAATCATTAATCGCGCCCCCCAGGTTGGGAACCACTGCTCTAGATGATAGGAAAGGAGCTTTGAAACTTCCTTTATAACCTCCTTTAGCTTAGGAAACACTGGACCTTCCTTTACGAAAGGAAAGGAGAAGATGCTGCCCCACAATGCCTTGCGGCCGCAGCATTTACCATGACACAACATTCGGCCGTTCACGGAAACAACATCATGTCAGAGAAATTAAATCATGAAAGTTGCGCTGCTTATGTATGTTATTGCATGTTTCAACTTATAACGTAACTTGCCAAAGTGCTTTGTTTTGAACGTTCAACACTATAATAATCAAAAGGAGAAATATGACGTCACTTTTTTACTGAAATTATCAAATAAAGTCAACATTTCTTAAACTTTGAAAACATGCTTGAATGGTGATATACACAGTGATAGATGCTAAAGCCTAAAACGTTTATAATAAATTTGTATTTATTTTAAAATCTTTTCATACAATCATCCATATTGGAATTCATGTGGATTAATACGTGTGGACCGGAGGGTGAAAAGCATACATTTCAATTCCAACCATGGTCATGAAGAATATACGTGTCACTGTTGTCCACGTTCATAAAACACCACCATGAGCACGGTGCAACGTATCTAGATGCGTTTACAGTAGTCCGCCGTTCTTGTGGTCAATCTTCTAGTATATCGTAGCACCCCTACTTCCTTTTCCCCATGTCACCGATTATGAAAAAAGTTTAACATCCAAGCAGGAATTACATTAGGTCGTGAAACTCAATTACAGTACCTTTTATGAATGACAAATTAAAACGAAAAAGCAACAATTTGCTTTTTAAAAAACAATCTCATCACAAGGCCTCCGCTCTTTAGACTTTGATCATCCAAAGCTTTACATAATAAAAACACATGAATCATGTCAATTATTGAGCTACAGAGGTGCTGGTACCCGTCGTCTACTTCCAGCTTCGGAGTAGACGTGCATACAGAGTAGAGGCTGATGTCCCTCTATAGATTTAATGATGAGAGATTGTAAGAAAGGCATTCCCCCAAATGAGGAACTCTTCTCATCAAACATGTGTTTTTTTAAATTGTATAACGTTATTAAATAATGGCATTCAACTCAAAATACAAGACAACTTCTTTGTTCCTATAAATGTGTGTCTGGCATTGAAATGGCTGATGCGTGTATTTTTTGCCCTACAGTCTCTGTCTTTTGGCTCTTAGTCCAAATCAATGAACGAACCCAGGCAGCAGATTCCATTTCCACTGCTGTTTAAAGGTGATGGAGGTGGGCGATACTTTCTATGATGTGAGCATGGAGAGGTGACGGTGACGAAAAAACACCCAAAAATACACATTCAAAATACACTTTAATAATTTAAGTGTACAAAAAGAATGTCAGACGGCAGCGATTTTTCAAAAAAAAATAAAAGCCTTTCTCCTGTAATCTTAATACCCCATTAAAAGCGCACAGCCTCTCTATAAGGCCACGGGTGTGAAAACAGGGATTTATGAGCTTCTCTACTGGATATCATTCCAGTAATGATCACCTCCCCAGCAGGGGAATTGTGGAATTATCTTGGACGTTTGCCAGTTTTCCAGATGACGGATGAGGTTATTTGGTGGGATATGTGGGTTCGGGACATTGTTTTTTCCCCAGTAGTTTGGCATTTAGCCAGTCACCACCCTCACCATGGCAGACTGTTAATATACACATTTGGTTAAAGAAAGGGATAAAAACGGTCAGGCACCACCCTGAAACCAGGATATAAATTGGTAAAATGTATATGCTGTTAATGCGATGGCATGCTTTCTTCTCATATTCGCTCCACTGGGCTCAAAGGTAGATTTGGGTCTGAGGATTTATAGTTTAATTTTTTAAAGCTCGTGTTGAAATACCCCTTTGGTTTATAGGTTAGGCGCCAGCAATTAACAGGTTTGAATATCTTCATTATGTAAATAAAGGCCAACAAAGTCTGTGTAAAGTTAGAAAGCTCATATCAATAACGTTGGTCATCGGCTAATACCGTTCACTGTGGATAACCTACAAATGCCATTTGCCCTTTTTGTATATTTCTCACCTTGTTCTGTAGCTCCAATAATTCCTTTGTTACAGAGCAACTTGCAGGTGTAGGAGCAGACACAGTGGTGGTGGCTTAAAGCCCAGCTCTGCTCCGCGCCATCCGTTTAGATGAGCCTGGTCAGATTAATAAGAGAAGGAGTTCAAAACACCGGCATACAAGTTATAACAATAATCTGATTTTAATGGTAAAAAGACACAATACGAAAATACAGAGTGCCCTGTAACAGAGCACTCCGGGCTCCCCGCTCCACCGCCGTGCGATACAGGTATCGGGACCGGCCAGTCAGCAACAGGGGGCACCGTGCATGAATAAACAACAGTATATATGGACCTTTTTGGGGCGGAGAGTCACTGCTTATCTTCCACCGGATTCTACTCCTTTAATTTCACACAAACTATTAATTTCCCAGGGAAGGTTTCACACAAATTATTCTTTCCCAAACAATCAAACATTGTACACAGATATATTAGTATCATATTGGCCCCAAAAAGAACCTTGAAAAGGACGTGTGTGTGTGTGTGGGTGGATATCTTGGTCAGGGAGTGTATTGTGTGTGTGTCAGGGGGAAAGTATATATATATATATATATATATATATTCAATCCTGCAGCAGGATTATATAATATATATATATATATAATATATATATATATTATATATATATAATATATATATTTAAATATATTAATATATTATAATATTATATATATATATATATATATAATATATATATATTCAATCCTGCAGCAGGATTATATATATATATATATAATAATAATATATAATATTTATATTATATATTATCTATAATATAGACTTATATAATATACTTATCTCTATATATTATATATAGAGATATTATATATATATATAGATATATATAGTTATCTATATTATATATATATAATAAAATATAATATATATATCTATATATATATATTCAAATCCTGCAGCAGGATTATATAATAAATATATATAATATATCTATATATTATATATATTTTATATTATATATAATCCTGCTGCAGGATTGAAAATATATATATATTTTATATATATATTATATTCTATATATATATATAATCCTGCTGCAGGATTGAATCATATATATATATATATACTTATATATAATATATTAATCCTGCTGCAGGATTGAATAATATATATATATATATATATATATATATATATATATATATATATATATATATATATATATACTTTAAAACAGTCCCAAATAATACATTCACTTCAATAATAATACCTTCAAGATAATACCTGTTTACTTTAATACAGTTTAGAACAATATCTGTTTGCTTTACAGGTTAGACACACCAGTGAATACATGTGTAGGAAAATTATGTATATATATATACACACACTATAGTGACATCTGGCGTCGTTTTTGTAAGACATTTTTACTTCCGCATAAAAAAAAGCCTCCCCGCGTGACCTCCCGCGTGTGACGTAACACGGGGGAGAGCGGCCGGTCTGACGAATGAATAAACATGGATCACAATGCTAGTTTTGACACAGAAGAGGTTGAAAATATACATTCGAATGCATATAATTATGAGCCTGCTAGGCGTGCAAGAGACCAGGAGCAGCAGGATTAGAAGAAATAACGTCCATCGGCGAGAAATGGAGCTGTGGTGTGTTTGAGTATTCGTTATTCTCGCGTCCAGGAGAGAAGCTTATAATGAAGAGACCAATGGAGTCTCTGGCATAAGGATCAAATGGGTACTTTAATTAAATGGTAATAAAGCAAACAGAAGGAGGTAGTGGGAGAGAAAGGCTGCAGCTTCCTCTCGCAATCCAGGCCGTGGAAAAGAGAGCGAACAACGCTCTCTCACCTAACTATATATCTCATCATTTGGCTCCTCCTCTTCAGTGGCGGCTGTGGTGACGTAGGGGGACCTCCCGTGTCCGATATCGCGCATAAGAGGATTTAGACGTTGTGCATTCAATACATCACTAAACACGCCTTTTCTTCTCATACTCTCTTTCATGGCTTTTTATTTAATGCATTTTAAAAAGCTGTAATCGCTTGTTTAACAGAAACCAGAAGTCAAGCTTACTTTGGGTATCTCTTCCGGCATAGTTTTTCAAAATAAACTTTAACCACAGGCGAACGCTAACCAGAAATATTTTCACAATAAAACAGTTTAAAATGACTGTTTAAACTATATATCATTAAACATTGATTTTAATTTCTAACAGGTGTGAGGAGAACCAGTGGAGAACAGGGCAGCTGTCTTGGTGAGTGACCGGCGTTAGCTACAGTTAACGTTAGCTATCATATATCAGGCTATAACTAAAGTAGTATTGATAATATAGTAACGGTACTGGCGGTACTGATCCATAACAAATCAAGTTTTATGTATATAGTGTTATCTGTGTTCGTTATTCTCGCGTCCAGGAGAGAAGTTTTAAAAAAGGAGACTAATGGAGTCTCTGAGAAGGTTCAAATGGTTACTTTAATTAAAAATATGGCGCCGTAATTTACAAACAGAAGATGGTTCAGACAGAAAAACAGCTGTGATCTGGCTCCCATGAGAGAAGGGAAGAGGGCAAGCTCCTCCTCTCCAGCTGTTATATATCCTCGGCTGGCTCCTCCCCTCGGGCCGGCCCGCAGTGTCTTTAATGTCCGTTGTTGCTTTAAACAGGGGACTCAGACATTGTACATTCAATATATATCTGAACACGCCTCTTCTCCTCATATTCTCTTACACTCATACACTGTAATCAATACTCCTAAAAATACAGGAAATACTTCACGGCAGTTTGGTTTCCGGTCGTTCCGGATGTTGTCACATGCTACCCACGTCTGTACACAATAACGTACTCAAATAAACTGTACCTTCATTTAATATTCAGCAATAATAATATCTCGACGTCTATAGTTGTAGTGTTGAAATCAGTAGGTTTCGGTGTGCAACACTTCGTGTTATATCGCATATTAGCCACATGCTAAATGCTAACCGGAGATGAAGGATTTTCAGAATAAAAGCTTAACAACTGGTTGTGCACAAGAACTTCTGGTTTTTCAGTATAAAACAGCATTTAAACTGACGGTATGTTTAAGGTACATTTATACCATCAAAATATTGATTTTAATTTGTAACAATAGCACATTTATAAACGATTTTTGGTCGAGCCAATGTGCTGTACATATAATAAAAATAGCCTACAGTAACAGTAACTAATGCCCAAGTATCAGCCGTGTCTCGCGTTACCTAATGCAACTCCACACTACGTCTTACGGTGCTGTGTACCGGAGGGGAGAGAGGAGCGAAGGGGGGGAGAGAGATGTAATACGGTTTCTTGATAAAGCTGTGGAGAGTATATGCTGCAGGGAGGTGGACGCACAACACACCCAGGAACGAAAGCTAGCTCCGGTCCTTTTCCCGTGAGGGAAACTGTGGACTCGACGTCCTGACAGGCTGGAGTTTGTGCAACCTGCACACACTCCAGCTCACCATGATTACAGATGGTGAAATGCATGTAAAATTACCGAAAAAATACCAGCTCACTAAATCACAACCGCTCAAACCAACTACAAACTACTACCACGGATTGGGCAGAGAAGGAGTCCGAGAAAGTTGCTCCCCCATGTGACGTATGACGTTAAAAAAAAAAAGTTTTTAGTAGCAGAGCTCAAAACGGCTCCTTTCCCTCTGAATTCCTTAAGTCTTGTAAAATATATCAAATCCTGCATTAACTTTTTTTAATTGTAATTTTCAGGCAAGGTTAAGCATAAATGTAAGTAAAAAAAAAAACCTGCAATTTTCTCTTTAAGAGCTATTGAATTATGGGATACTTCAAATTAATAGGGTGTTATAAATTCATGCAAATACGAGGTAACAATGTCCAGCCTCTGATTGTGTTACGTTATGAGAGTGCTCTCATACTCGTTTGATTCTGAAATGGTATATTTATATGTGTGTCTATGTCCGCATCTGTAGCCTGTTATTGTCTCATTATACCGCACTTTAGTGAACAGTTTGCACTTTATTAGCGTGATTTGCACAGTACAGTTAGACATTGCATATTTGTATACTATTTATTGATGTAGTATTTATTAAATGATTAAACCGTATTCATTGGAATGTCGTCAGGTCGGGCCCTCGGCTCCACCTGAAAGAGGAGAGTTAAAGCGAGAGCGCCGAAAGTGTTTGTGTAAGATTGACAGCGGTTGAGATGAGTCATTGTGTGCAAATGATATGTTTTAGCATGTAAAGTTGCATTCATTGTACAAGTTACCGTGTTATTCTGTTCAGTTAATGTTTGGGTTTGAAAAGTGTTCCCCCTCCCGTCTTTTCTGTTCTCCTGGTGCCCTGTGTTGTCTCCTCCCTCCTCACCTGTGTCTTGTTGGGTTAATTAGTGTGTGAGAGATCCTTGTGACTCACGGGAACAGCGAGATTGAGGCTGTGTCCTGTGCTCGAATTTAATAAATGCCCACACCGGGTTATATTTGTGGACGTTCTGCCTCTGCCTCCTTGCTTGGTCGGGCCGCTCAATTGTCGGCTTCACAAAGAGTGATAGCATTTAACAGAATTAATCATATTTCCAGAGGTCCTGCACTAGTAGAGAGCACCAGGATCTGACCCGTTACACAGAAAAGCCATGTCATTTATACAGATGACACGAAGAAGGAAGGCAATCCACATTACAGGGCTGCCAACACTCACGCAATTAACCCATCTCTCACGCACTCACGCTAAGTTTTCGTCCAAAATAAATTTATATAAAGTGGGATAAGCGGGAGAAGATGGATGGGTGGATGGAAAGTGAAGGAACAGCAAACCGAGCGGTCTTCTGGCTTAGTTCAGTAAAGTTGGAACGATATTGGGAGATTCTGATTTCACGGATCAACTCATGAACAAAACGTTATTCAGACACACATGACGTCTCCTAAGTACCGTGGTAAGGTTGACAACAAACTACGATCACATGTTGATAAAAAAAAGCCAATACAAAGTCTTCAATAAATATGGCATCATCTTAAATAACTTTATACAGTGTATTTTTACCAAACTCACTATTTGTATTGTTGTTGTTAGCATCTGGTTAACGGATATTAAAAGCTGTTTCTAAAACAAGGAAAGGGAGATCTCTGTCAGACTGAGAGATAACTACAGCTCAGTGAGGTAAGGGACTCTCTGTTTCGATAGTTCACTTTAGTGAGAGCGAGCTCCACCTCTCCTCTGCTGGCTCCTCCCCGTGTGCCGGTCGGTACTAGCAGCCGGCCCTCCACGTATTTAATGTCCGTTGTTACGCATATCAGAGGATTCAGACATTGTACATTCAATATATATCTAAACACGCCTTTTCTCCTCCTTAACTCTTTCATGACTTTTCACTTAACGCTGTAATCAATACTCCAAAAAATACAGGAAATACTTCACGGCAGTTTGGTTTCCGGTGTTGCAGTATAACGTGAGTCATGACAACTGGCGACATTCTATTATTTTCGTCATAGGAATCCGGGGCGTGTACATTGAGGACCCGTTGTTGACTTACCATGTCGATCGCCTCGTTTGTCGTTTACATCTTTTGCTATATCTGCCTTCCTAAGATCACTTTGATGCACATTCAGTACTCGTATGTGAGGTTGTGGGTGAGAGGTGGATATCGTGACGCTTACAGGGAGGTATCGAACATTACAAAGTAGGTGACTGTGTGGATGCCTGTTCAAAATATTGCAAACTTGAATAAATCATATTTGTGTCCGACTTTCATTTGTACATCGTTCTTAATGTGATGTATAGTAGCTTTGATAGCTTCAGACAGCCTCAAAGTAAAACACAAGTCGTTTATTCACAGCCCGAACGCTCATCGAGATGACTGGATCACTAATGACAGGTTGTGATATAAATGCTGCAGCTATTCTCCAGGGAGCACGTTTTTTTTTATGAAATACCTGTATCCCTCATCACAACAAGACTCTACACTGTGCAGGAAAAACAATTACATACATGAAAATAACCTTGATGCATGGGAATGAAACACACAAACTATCTTCCGTGACTACGTGTATACTGATATGTCACAGCGGTCAACCACAGAAAAGTAAGTCCAGCGGGGCACACGTTGAATACATATAAAACATTTGTACATCGTTCTTAATGTGATGTATAGTAGCTTTGATAGCTGTCCATACCTTCAGACAGCCTCAAAGTAAAACACACGTTGTTTATTCACAGCCCGAAAGCAGCATCGAGATGACTGGATCATCTGCAGTGTTGGGCAAGTTACTTCCAAAATGTAATACAGTACATGACTTATTACTGTCTTTTTTAAGTAATAGGCTACATTACAATATTACTGTCTCTGAAATGTAATGACTTACACTACTTTTATATTAGCCTACTTTTGAGTTACTTAAAGTAACCTTAAAAGAATGGCTAAGTATTTTAAATGCTGAAATGTAGGAACACGGAATGGGCTCTGTTTGTTTAGTATGGCCGTGTAATAAGCGGGATATTCGTGCAGCGAGGCGGTCATGGGGGGAAAGAACACCCGACAGCCTGGATCTCGATGAGCCTGAAGGGTTAACACCAGGTTCACTAATCTACCCGCACAATGTGTCAGAATGTCTTGCGATGTTGGTAAATAGTTCAAAAACAAAACACCATTTAATTTTGGGTTAACATACGTTGTAACTGCGTTACTGAGAATTGTAACGGGTAATATATTACCCACATTTCATTAGTAATGCTATACATTACTGTAACGCCTTACACCCAACACTGTGACTGAAGCACATGTTCATCACACGGATTGGCCACCTGGGACACGCTGTGATCTGCTCCCTGATTGTCTCTAGGGCTACATCAACCGGTGGAAATGACACCACGAGGAGAGCGAGAGAGACATTTAGAGAGAGACATAGCTAGAGCGACATTGAGAGCGAGAGAGACATTTAGAGTTCGAGCAAGAGAGACATTTAGAGAGACATTGAGAGCGAGAGAGACATTTAGAGTTCGAGCGAGAGAGACATTTAGAGAGACAATGAGAGCGAGAGAGACATTTAGAGAGACATTTAGAGTTAGAGCGAGAGAGACATTTAGAGAGAGAGAGACATTTAGAGAGAGACATTGAGATCGAGAGAGACAGACATTTAGAGTTGGAGCGAGAGAGACATAGCGATAGAATAGTGAGGATCGATTGTGCGTGAGTACTGAATGTGATTGTGTGTTGTTTGCCTGTGTGTGTGTTGGAGGGACAGCATGTGTGTAGTAGAGATGTTAAGATTCACCGATTCGCATCGGTGCACCGGCATAAACGTTCACGATGCGAGTGCACCGGTTGAAAGAGTGCACATCGGCTACAGTTTGGGTTGAACTCGCGATGCATCGATTGCGTAGCGTCTTTGCATCGGTAAAAAACCGATTCATTCATATAAAATCCCCTCATCTTGTCAACGCTCAGCAGAGACGATCTTTGATATTTGCTTCGCCACTACGGAGGCCGAGAGTCTCAGTTATCAACCCACACGGAAGTTGAGGAGAAAGAGAAACACAGCGCACCGAAAAATACCTACAAATCAAACGTTTGGCAACACTTCGGATTGTTCAAGAAAGACGGTGTAATAATCCTTTATGCTATATAGTTGACCGCAGGTCATGGAGAGTAATAAGGTATCCGTAGACCTTTGTATGAGGTATCTTTATTACTTAACAGGTCTACAGCCATGATACAGTAGATCCGTCCAGAAGCGGGCTTGCATACACACAGTATCACTCCGCAGCCGCACCCCATCAGTAACGTCCTGATGGTATATGTGCGCGGCACTATATACTACAGACGGTCAACTTGAAAAATCGCTCGCAAATTGTTAACGATGCCGAGCCACTTTAAAGTACACAAGTAGTACGAGGAACTTAGCGACGCTCATAAAGAGGCGACATGGGGTCTGCGGCTGAAAAGAGAAACCTGAAAGTTAGACTTAAATCACTCAGTGAGGTGTTCTGTCAGAGAGAGTGGTGTTTAGTTTACAGCAGCCTGTGAAGGCCAATAATAATTTAAATATCTTCCTCACTGTGAGCAGTTATGAAATACCTGTTTGTGAAAGGTTATTTATATTCTTTATTGTTATAGAACCCACTGGTGAGTTAGCCTATGAGTGTTAAGCACATCAGGCTGGCAGCTGTATGGGCATGGCACTGTGGTAGCTGTTATTTGCACATTGTTAATCATGAGCAATGCATCCTTACATTGTTTAACTGTGAGGTGTTATACAATTGTACTGTACTCTGGAGAGCTTTTAAAGGTAAAAAAAATAAACGGCATGATGGGATGTGCAGTACCAAATATGTAAAGCACTTTTTTGTTAATGTATGATTTGCTGCATATAAGGAATAAAACAAAAATCCTCTGTCGTACCATATTGAAGTATCATTATTTTTGCATCGTATCGCACTGAATCGCATAATGTTGAATCAAATCGTATCGAACTGTATCGCAACAGGGGTGAATCGTATCGTATCGCCTGGTGTTTCAAATGTATCGTTAATGTATCGTATCGTGGCAACGTATAGAGATGCGCATCGCATCGGCCTCAGTGATGGAGATGCACATCCCTAGTGTGTAGGGCTTCATATTAGAGAGGGCCAGCAGACCATGGATGCAGACATGGTGAAAGAACTGATGGATTTCCATATCCGCCATATATATCCTGAAGGCTTGACGAGCAAAGGTTTGCCATCAAAAGAAGAGCTGCGTCCTTCAGGATGAAAGGTAACCATGTCAGACATGTGGTCTTCAGAACATCTGCTTTGATAACACTGTTAACACATGTATAAGTATCACATGTCAATACCAGACGGAGACCTGCTCTACATATGCAGGAGGGAAAAAACAGGAGTGCGCACCGTGCAAAAGTGGTCTTATCAAGTGAAGAAGCCAACGAGCTCTTCAGAGAGTTCCACTGCAGCCTAATTGGTGGACACAACTCATCTGGCCATCATGCAGCGGTGCTATTGGCCTGGCATGACGGAGGACATCCGCAAGAAGTCTTCTTCTCAGGTACAGAGCCTCTGGAGCTGGTCGGCATGGACCTCGTGGGTAAACTCACAGTAACCGATGGTGGCAATCAGTACATTTGTGTCGTGGTTGATTATTTCACCAAATGGGCAGAGGCATACCTACTTAAAAATAAAACCGCAGATGAGGTCACCAAGTGTATTCTTGATTTATTTTACACATGTGGTGCACCTCAAAGACTGCTCACAGATCAAGGCGGGACATTTTGCAATAAGGTCCTACTTTGAAGCATTATGTAACTGTGCTGTAACTTATTTCCCGTTTATCCCAATGTTCACTTGAAGGTCAACGATAACCTTTGTGAGACGCTGGCCATCAAAAGAAGCCTGTGCTCGCCGTACACCCACAGACAAGTGGTTTGGTGGAAAAACGAAATGGCACAATACAAAGGTATATTTGTTCATATAATAACAAACATTACTGTTCCGATGTTAACTACCGTACTTTTCGGACTATAAGCCGCGACTTTTTTCCCCATGTTTTGTGTACAGCTAACGGCCACTAGGGAACCTCCTAAATCTATGGATTTTACAGGTAAAATTAACCACCTTTAACACTATGGGCTCTAGGACCGGTCCACGCCCGCCACCCTTAAGCGGCGGGCTCCAGCAGGAAAAGCTGGAGGCCAGAAAAGAGTGAGACAGGTAGCACGCCAAAGTAAAAGTGGAACCGAGAGACAGAACGAGAGCAAGACAGACGGACAATTTAGCTGCTGCGGCGGCTTATGTGCAGGTGCGCTTTATAGTCCGAAAAGTACGGTAATCAGAATTGATAGCTACAAATACAACAAGAGTCAATAAATCAGCTGCTTTATCATATATTAGAAACCAATTTCTGTTTTACCTTCTTGTGTTTGTACTTTACCTGAATGTAGGTCCCTGAACAAACTGGTGGAGGGTCAGCCCAAACGGTGGGACCACTTAGGGACGATGTTTGGTGTGAGAACGAAAACCCAGCTGACCACCAAGTTCAGCCCTTGTTTTCTGATGCTTGGGAGGGAGGCGAGGTGCCCGAGGAGGTGCCCGAGGAGTATGAAGTAAGATCTGATAATGTCCTCATCCTTTTTAATTATTCATAGTATTTCAAACATCCATGTGAACGCTTTTATGTGGCAGATAACGGAAGAGAAAGTCAGCAGCTCGGTGCAAATGGAGGAAGTCTTCGAGGGACTCAAAAAACAGGAGGCAGTTTTCGCGGAGGTGAAAGGTAACATAGCAAAAAGCCAGGACAAGATCCGCAAGAGGAAAGAAGGTGGGCAAGTGTTCCCGATTACTACGGTTTTACTTGAATACCATTAGATTGTCATGTGTGAACATGCAGCTCTTCTTGACTTATGTACAAAACCCAATCTATCCCTTTCCCGTGTAGATCGCTGGTCCGGAAACACAGGCCTTCAGTTGGGAGATGGGCCTGCACGACAATCGCTCATCCCAAACAGATGGAGTCTACGTCCTGCGGTGTGTTGGTTCTGAAGGTAACATGTAGTGTTGTGTGTATATATAACCATCTGTAATTAACAAGTATTACGAAGATACTTATGACAGACCTTTTAAGCTCGCAGAGCAAATACAACAGGTCCAGTACCCAGTGGACCAGGAAGGAGTGGCCTCAATGAGGTTCCACATGGCAAAGGCTCTGGTGAACAGCTCGGGTATACAGGACTAGACGGGGGAACAGAAATATTGTATCTTAATGCCTGTATTTCTGAATTATGTTTTTACAGATGAGCTGTGTCGGGCCTGTGGGGAACATAGCATAGGGCCCAAGGTTGACCAATGGGTAAGAAGTTGTATTTATTTCCTGACCAACATGTGGCTGGAAGACTGGGATACACGAGTGCGGTCGTCTTTCAACCAGAAGGTTGTGGGTTCGATCCCAGCCCATGCAGTCAACATGTCGATGTATCCTTGGGCAAGATACTTAACCCTGAGTTGCTCCTGATGGCATGGCCAACGGTGTGTGGATGTTAGGTCCTAGAGCAAATGGTACTGCTCTGTATGAATGGGTGAAGGACATGTAGTATGTAAGGCGCTTTGAGGGGTCGTAAAGACTGGATAAAGCGCAGTCCATTTACAGTCCATTTACACCCTGGATTGGTTACCTCTACATCACCGGGTGAACACTCTCTATAACAGATATTATAAATGTTTACTTCATTCACCAAACGTGCATGTCTTTGCACTTTGGGAGGACACTGGAGCCGTTGAAGAAACTTCTGAGCATGGACTCTAAACAGAAAGGAAAACAGCTAAGATCTAAAACTATACATTGCTTGCTTACTCTGGATGAGAGATGTTAAATGTTTGTCAATATTCTAACAAAAGGTAACATAGCAAAAAGCCAGGATAAGATCCGCAAGAGGAAAGAAGGTGGGCAAGTGTGGGATTTGGTTTTAAAACGCAACAAAAGGTCGGAAAGGAGGAAAGCTAGAAGCAGACATGTTGGGACCGTTCAGGATCCTAAACCTTGAGGGGAAGGTAG
Organism: Pseudochaenichthys georgianus; assembly: GCF_902827115.2. Lineage (NCBI taxonomy): Eukaryota > Metazoa > Chordata > Actinopteri > Perciformes > Channichthyidae > Pseudochaenichthys > Pseudochaenichthys georgianus. Next base: position 44,422,068 of record NC_047512.1, read on the forward strand.
CGGACCTTGCTACAAAAAAAGGAAAGAAGACAATGAGAGAACATTGATCATTTGAAACACTATGTCCAGCCAGAGGAGAGAATCCCTGCTAAATTACAAAAAGTGTTGGATCCTTCTCCACTGCCCTCCACCTCCACAGGCACAAGGAGCATCCTCTGAAGTAGAGACTTGTAAGTAAACTGAAACAAAGTACACCTTAAAGTCTGCATTTCATTCATAACTAACATGCCTTTCTTTACAGTAATCCGAGACATATGGGCAGGGAGGAGACGAGAGACGCTGTGGGCCAAGTATGGCCCGTACAAAATATACAGTCAATCTGTTGGTCTTGGCCCCGGGAGAGGAGTTGGAGGGAGAGGTAAGCGCACTGTATATGAAACATGTAAGTAGGCAAACTGATCATTCTGAAAATGGGTTAAAAGATACTGGTGGACTCATAGATTGTGAACGCCTATCTGGCGTGGGTTGGGGCCAAAGCTGGGGTCTTCATTGTGGACTCCTACCTGATGACTTCCCTCTGGAAGGGAACCCACAAGGGAAGCTTAAGAAAGGTGAGTAGAGTACTAGAAATAAGTGTATATATATGAACTGATGTATGTACAAATATTTTTCAGTTGGACTTGTCAAAACATGAGGTGGCAGCCGGAGCTGTCTGTGACGGGGCGAGACATTTTTATTTATTTAATAATATGTGATAGCAATATATTTTTATTTATTTAACACTAAACACTTTAATAATGTCTTTTCACTTCCATAGATCATGTATCTGAACGAGAACAGGTCCCTGTTCTTGAACCCATTGGGGGCCACGGGAGAGCAGTTAATCAGATGCAAAGATGTAACAAGGTGAATAAAATACAAGCTCTGATATGTTACTAGACATATTCAGGATTTTGGATTATATTAAGGTACTTTCTGCCATTAAAAACGTTGATTTTAATTTGTAACAAAACCTACACATATATTGCATCACTGTAAATTCCCATACTAACAGAGAGAACCAAAAATGACCTCTATAAAAGCTAATGACCGTATGATTGTTTTGTGTAGAACAAACATTAACTGTATCAATATTACTTAAACATATTGTAGCCTTAACAATCAACAAGCTCCAAGATATCCAACCCAACTTGATGAAATCAGTGAGAACGTTTCCATGGTATCAGCAGCACTAGACTCTGTGCTAATTAGGAACTAATTAGGAATATAGCCGCAGCACAGACCCTGACACTGAAGAAAACCAAGCTGCTGTAATTGGTGGTAAATATCCCACGCTAGGACGAAAGCAGCTAAATGTTCTTAAATCACGCAAAGATAAATACATAAGCCTGGAGAGGAATAGAGGTTTGTCCTTTGTGAACATGAATCCCAGCTTGCCACAATATTAATCAAAAGAGACGACGTGTCCGTCCCCGATGCCCACACACAGCCCGCTGGTGGCTTATATCTTTATCCATGTCACATTGGAAAGCGTGGCATTTTGATAGTGCGAGTCAAATCCATGCCCCCTCCAGTGAAAGCCAGTTAAATCATTATCTTACATTTCCCTTTGTCTCTAAGCCGTCTTACCCCCGCTCGCCGAGGACGTAGAGACCTCGCCTCTGTCCGTGTTAATTCACATTTTAGCATCTCTTTGTGCTTTTGGTGTGTGTGAATCTTATGGCTGTATAAGTGTGTGTTTCTTCACTGCCCCGTACACCAGATAAGTCCCACTCAGTTATAGCCATGAATTAAACATGTGTTCTCTTGTTTCTCTGTCAGCATGTGTATGTGTCTTGTAACTTCATGATGCTTCAACTTCCTGTATTGTACGTCTTTACCACAGTTCACATATGGATTCCTTCGACTGAAATACACATTTCGATCGCTTCTTCTGTCTTTTGGTATATTTGGCTCGGTAGGAACACTTTGATGCACATGCAGTACCAGTGTGTGAGGTTGTGGTTACGATGGCGATATCCGGACGCGAACAGCGAGGACTACACAAAGAACAACGAGTTGACTGGGGATGTCTGTTCAAAACATTGCGAGCTCGAATAAATAATTTTAAACCAGCTATTGCTGCCAGACTTATCACTGAATATCGTTCTTAATGTGATGAAGTCCATCTGAGACCTGTGTCCACCTCCAGACAGCCTCCCAGTGAAGCGCACGTTGTTTAGTTTGAAAGCAGCGTGGAGAAGTCTTCAGCTGTAACGGCGATCCGCCCAGAGAACTGGGACAACAGGTTCAACTGTGTTACGACTTCTGTGGCGATCTACCAGCGATCGTGTTTCATATGAAAGACTACACACATGTATCCCTTGTAAAAACGGTATTCTGCATTAATTGGGGCATGGGTCCAGTCCATATAAATTGGATTAACCTTCACCATTTTGTGTGGTTAGCGAGACACAGATTGAGAGAGAGAGATTGAGCGGTGCCTGTGATAGAGTGATGGTCCTGGTGAGTGAGAGAGGCTGGTATTGAACGGTCACTTTGTCTGTTGTATTAATTTGTTTGTGTGAATACGTGAGGGTAAGTAGGTAGGGAGGAGTAGGCGGATAGGCGAGACAGGTGGAAGTAGAAGGAGGGACAGAGAGCGTTAGAAAATGGATCCCAGAATTGTCAAACTAATTCTGGATCTGAAAGCCACCACCAGTATCCTGAGGGGTCAACCAAGAAAGAACAGTATGTCATGAAGAGGAGAGCCGACAGCTTCAGGATAAAGGGTAAGGATGCATATGGACTCTAGAACACAATGATAATATGCTATGGTAAAACTAATACATCTAATATGACATATAAACAGCAGATGGAGAGCTGTACTACCTCTGCAGGCGCAAACAGAATAAAGCCGAGCACCTTGCCAAAGTGCTGCTGAAGAAGCAAACCACGTCTTTGAGGAGTTTCATTGCAGCAACATTGGAGAAGACTCACTGTGCTCTCATAGCTCGGTACTATTGGCCCGGCATGGAGGGCGACATACGCAAGTGGGGGAGTTGGTATCTTCACAATAATGTGGTGGAATACACATTCAGGTTCAAAAGTAGAACACAGAGGAATGTGTATTTCAAAATTGCTGATACTGTATGCGCAAACACCCGGTTTAAAATATAATGTTGCACGTTTATTAGCACTAGATATTTGTCATAACTTTGAAATGATGTTTGTCTGTTTTAGATGGCTCAGTGTCCACAGAGCCAACATTAAAGAAAAGCTGGAGTACAGTCCGACAGAGGTAAATAAACAATGGCATACTGGTATTGTCAGTGCAGAAACACGTCAACAGTGATTTACTGAATGCTCATGTCTTTCCCCCAGGTGACGGAGCCTTTGGAACTGGTTGGGATGGACTTGGTGGGTACACTCACAGTAACTGATGGTGGCAGCCAGTACATGTGTAATGGTTGACTATTTCACCAGATGGGCAGAGGCCTACCCACTAAAGAGTAAAACCGCAGAAGAGGTGACCAAGTGTATCCTTGATTTCTTTTACACATGTGGTGCACCTCAAAGACTGCTAACAGACCAGGGCTCAGAGTTTTGCAACAAGGTAGTGTTGATGCGCTAACCTATTGCTCGTTTGTCCTAATGATGATTTCAAGGTCAACTCTGGCCTGTGTGAGAGGCTGGCCATAAAGAGAAGCCTGTGCTCCGCGTACCACCCACAGACCAATGGCCTTGTGGAGAAACTCAACGGCACTATCCAGAGGTATTGGTATTGGACCTTTTAAGGTCGTTGAACAAAATGGTGGCTGGTCACCCCAAACGTTGGGACCAGGTGCTCTCAGTCCACCATGTTTGGTCTTCGGACCAAAAACAGCTGACCACAAAGTGCAGCCCGTATTCTTTGATGTTTGGGAGGGAGGCTAGGTATCCTTCAGAGGTGCCAGAGGAGTACGTGGTAAGATGTTCTAATGTTGTCATCCTTTCCAAACATTTTCATTTGGATCATCTGCCTTCTAAAATCTAAAAAAAGGGAGGAGATCCATGAAACCGGAGGCTGTATTCACAGACGTCAAAATCAATATGAAAACAAGTCAGGACAAGGTCCGCAAAAGTAAAGTCAAAAAGGGCCAGGAGGACAACTTCCAAGTAGGGGATCAGGTGTTGCGGAGGAACGTGAGACAGGAGCAAAGAAAGGGGGAAGCTGGAGGATGACTGGTTGGGACCCGACAGCATCCTGGAACCAGAGGGGGAAAAGGCCATTGTTGGTAAGGGCACCGCAAGGTTGCAGACCAACATCGACCATTTGACACATTATTTCCAGCCAGAGGAGGATCCCTGCCAAACTACAAAAGTTGTCCGATCCCTCTCCTCTGGCTGGTCTACAGCAAACAAATGGCACCAAAGGATCCTGAACGTTGTAAGTAGACAGAAAGTACACTCCAAATGATGCATTTCACAAATAACCGCCATTGCTATCTTTACAGTAAATCGACAAATATGGACAGGGAGGAGAACGCAGACGCTCTGGTGCAAGTTTGGGCCATATGAAGTCTACTCAGAAAACGTAATGGACTTGGCCCCAGGGAAGTTACAAAACAAAAGAATATTGGACTGATATTTATTTAGATTATATCACTAGTTGTTTTTGTACTCTTAGATCGTCAATTCATATTTAACAATGGTGGGAAGGAAAGCTGGCGCTCTCATGATAGACTCCTACCTCATGACGTCGCTCTCTGGGAGGGAAACCACAAAGGTTCTTTGAAAAGGGTGAGTAGACTATATAGTAGGATGATTGCTTTTTGTGTACATAAGTAGGCCTTTGTATGTCCATACACACAAATACATACTTGTGTTAGTGTTATACCTTTTGAAACACGATGTGGCAGTTGGAGCGGTCTGCAGCCACGGACACTGATTGTAAGTATTCTTCAACGTAAACAGATCTAGACGGAACCATGACACTATCTGATGTAGGGGTTGGTTATAATAGTATTTGCATTTCCATAGATCATGTACCTAAAGGAGAGGCGGTCCCTGTTCGTGGACCCATTTGGGGCCACAGACGCACAGATCGATAGATGCAAGGACGTAACAAGGTGAATGAAATGTCAGCTTTGATGTGTGCATTAGATAAATACATCTGTTCATACACCACGGATCATCTTTTGGGAGCAACAAAAAGGTCATTCAAGCATTTTAGTCCTTTAACAGGATTCAACTGATCTTGAATTAAATGATTTTACTTGAGCATATGTCAAAATGGGCAAACTGTAATAAATTGGTCCGGAGATAGGGAGGTGGGAATGCTCGTCCGTTGCTCACCCGAAACAAAAAGGACTCATCGTCATGCGGGGTGTTTGTGTGCAAGGTAAACATTTGTCATTATTAAAGTCCTCAAAATGATACTTATCAGACACTTTTTAGCTTGCAGAGCAGATTTTGTCTGGGGAAACAGTCCATTATCCAGTTCACCCGATGGGTGTGGACATGTTGCGGATACAGATGTGTCTGGTGACAAATCCAGGTATACAGAACTCTACCAGGTATACTTCAATGTGTCTATATTCTCAGATGTCGTTCTGCCAGTATCGGGCACAGGCCACAGCTGATGGGGTAGGTTCTGCCAGGTCTTCTGGACTGCACCGGGGGGCATCGGCACGTTCCAGTAGGTGGGACATTGTCTGCACTGATCCACAGCTGCACGTGTCTTCTGTGGTGTAGTTCCACACGCAGTCTATTAAATATCTATATTGCCATTAAACTGCATTATCTTCTTTTTTGCAGATGACCTATCGATACCTACCGATTGTAACGCTATATCTGACACCCATTGCCATACTATGTAAAGAAATAATGTCTAAGGAAGTTAAAACGGCTTCATTTTACATCCTAGTCAGGATGATTGATGTGAACCTGACAAAATGTTTGACAGTATTCTAAAGTATTTCTCTTTGTCCCTGTCAGATTGAGTGCACCACCTGCAACATGTGGCATCACAAAGGATGCGTGGGACTGTCCTCCCCCACAGAGGAGGGGTATTTCTGCACATCCTGCAAATCTTGATGGCAGAACACTTCCTGCGCCAGCTCGGAGCATACCTGCCTCAGGAGCTGCTGGTCCAGTTGTGCTGCGTACCGGTACGCCGAACCGGTACTGGACTTGTAAAAAGTTTCGGTTCAAGTCCGGTTAAAACCGGTACTTGGACTCGCAAAAAAACTAGCACTTACGTATATTCTGGTGTCTGTGGTTATTTAAACATTCCCTGATAAACGTTATTCAGCGTCAATAAACGAGTGCTAATCCCAGTGTGCTCAGTGTACAACATCAAATGTCATTTCACCTTCGATTCACGATTTGAAAACGTAGCATTTCGCCACATGCTAATGCTAACCGGAAGTGACGAATTTTCAGAATAAAAGTATTAAGTTAATAATTTGAACTTCCGTTTTTCAGAATAAAACTGATTTAAATTAAATAGTGTATTTAAAATTATGCCATATCAACATTGATTTTAATTTCTAACAGTATGTATGTACATCACTATGTATGTAGTATGTACTGTATAATGTACACATGTAGAAAAGACATGGTGTACAGACAGTACAGCACACTCTGACTGTACAGTCACTACAGTGTAGCCTATACTGTACAGTAGGTGTGTAACAGTGTAATGCGTATAGTCTACTCTACTCTACACTCTACCTTTCCGCAAAGCTTTAGGGATTCAGGCTCAGTCAGCTCAGGGACTGTTTGGTTACTTTAGTTTGGTAAATGAAATAAATGTTTGAACTTTGTAGTAGTTCACTGTAGTTGCTGTCATAAGTCATTTGTAGACTAAGTGGCAAACAGTGTTTTTTTTACATTTGTACTTTGTAGAGAAATGTAGACACAAGCTGGAAGGGAGCGCAATAAACCTGACGAGTTTGAATTTGAGTTGATTATGAGTTTATTTTCAATTGATAATTAGCTCACAATAAGTTCACTTTAGTTACTCGCACAACTTGACACAAGCCATGGGTTCAGGTCCGGACTTATAAGTCCTATATAAGGCTACGAGCTACAGTACAGATGGAACTAGATGAGCTGTTAACTCTCGCTCTGACTCAGACAGGTTGAAAGAGACGAGGCACCGCTCTACTGTGCCTCAGATTCGCAGATTGTTTGGGGGGAAAAACGCTGACGGGATGCTGAATGTGATTGGACCGATATGTTGACAGACAGACAGACAGTGGAAGAGGACATGCAGAGCGCTGTTTGCAGTCTATGGACATAGCGGATCTTTTTGACTCGTTGCGTTGTGGCGATGTCTCGCAGATAACACAGATAATACATATGAAAAGTATAATTTGCTCAGAGTCCAGAGACAGTTGTGGTTCGGTCCGGATCCGGACCGGAGTCCGGACTTTGAGGATGCCTACCCTAACCCTACCCCTCACACCAGATACTGACTGGTTTTCGGACCCCCCCAGACCCCTCCAATGAAGCAAAAACGTTTTAATCCTCTGATGAAGCAACACACTCTGCGAAACGTCAGGATTGTATGCCTCTCCACTGTACATTCTCACACTGGTATTTATTGAAACAATTTTAAACCATTTATCTTTTATCTATACTATGATCGGAGTCCGAACTTTGAGGATGCCTGCCATAGACTGTATATATATATGTATATATATATATATATATAAAAAAATTGGACGTAGTTTCCGTGACGTTACTCATAGGTTTCTGCTGAGAAGCCCTTAGTAGACGGAGTCGGCCGACAGTGACATCAGAGTCTAACTCCCGTCTGCTCTAGCCTGATCCAAATAAGGGAAAAGAGGCGGAGCCGAGGCGGCATACGATAAGTCCGATATTTAAATTAAGAATACTCCACCAGGCAACAACACAACAAACACGTCCGAGTTCAAGTTGTGTTCAGCCTCGCAGCTGAGCCCCTGTAGCACCCTGGAGCTAGCAGAGGGACAGGAAGCTAGAAGCAGCAGTCACCGCAGAGACCTGTCCATGAAAGTGACCACGCCCTAATTTATGCAAAGACTTTAAGACCTAATATAATTAAAAGGGGTGCGTTATAAAAAAATTAACTCCCAAATCCATTGCCATGAAGGTGGAATCCAACTATATCCAGAATAATTTGTATTGCATCCAGGGGTAGAAACATGTTTATTTTAACATGGGGGGGTATGGACATCGCTCCTTTCTGCAGCCAGTCCCTATCGGCCAATAGTTGAACTGCAGTTTGTGGCAGTTCTTATGGGCTTCCCGGGTCTGCCGCTTGGTAATAACGCATTCTAAAAGCATTCATTTTTTAAGGTAGTTTTTTTTATAAATGGAAATGTTATTTGAAAATACGTTGAAATATTAAAATGTCAAAGCAATACACATTGTTGACATTGTCCATGTTGGTGGAATTCTTCTCCCCGTTGTTCTTTCTAAACGTTACCCCTGCAGCATCTGTGCTCCTTCTTCTCATTCCCACACAATTATTCTGAGCCGGTACAATACATGCATGCCGTTCTTTTAAATGAACACCATGTGTTTGTGCATGCAGCCATGTATACAACATACTGCCTGCGGACATCAAGCTGGAGTGGAGAGATGTAATCTGAGATGTCTGATCTGGCTGATACGGCTCCCCCCGTGGGGACCGGGCCAGGCGCGGGGCCCACGGGGGGAGTCGTATCAGCCAGATCAGACATCTCAGATCTCAGAGCCCTTTGGAGCATAGCACACATACTGTGCATGTTGTGCTGTGAAGCAACCCATTTGCTTTAGAAAACATGTGTTAAATAGATCCCAGAACACTGTCTTCCCAGACAATGAATGTTAACTCAAATAAATATACTCAAGACTATCCTTTTGTGATTTGGGAAATTAGTTTGGTCTTGCTTTATGAGTCGTGATATTTCGTTCTAAGCGGGAAGCTAACAGAGATTCACTTGTTTCTAATTACAGGCCACCTGTCAGGGTTGATCGAAGCAGGCAGGACCCAAATGCAGGTTTAACAGATAATACGGTTATTTCAAGGCTTAGTAACAGACACAGCAGAACTCTCTCCCCCGTGAACACAGTCAACAGCAACCAAGGATCTCACAAAGACTAACTGGAAAAGCAGAACCTAAATGCACACAGGACTAATGAAACAAACGAGACACAGGTGAGGAGGGAGGAGAACACACAGGGGCACCAGGTGAACACAATCAGGTAATCAGGTAGGAGAAGCAACAGGCAAGACGGGGGGATAATCTGTTTTCTCAAAGCAATGATAAACCTGTGAGTTGATGTAGAACAGTCAGAATCAATATAGATGTTTTTATTTTAAAGTAAATTCAGATTGAACATGGTAAGTGTAAATTATTGTGTCCGTCCAAAAAAAATTACTTATGGTGAAAACCACCCTTGAATGATGGGATGGTAGACAACAAGCTTTAGGAATCCAAACTATAACATATAATAAATACCCTGTATCAAGATTGATGTGAAATCTGACCTTTATAGAGAGATTTAGAAGGAAAAAAACCCTTTGGTCGATTTTGATTATTGACATCTCTTTTGAGCCGTTAGAGCCAATGGAATCGAGGGGAAGTTCCTAAAATCCACCTAAACCAGGGGTGGGCAGACTTTTTGGCTCGGGGGCCACTATGAGTTTTACATTTGACAGACGGGCCGGGCCAGTAGCAGATCGTTGAAAAAATATTTAGCTGTCCACTCCTCATTAAACACTCGGCACTAAATGTTGACTTTTTTTTCTTTGGTCCACTCATTGTTACAGATGCAGGTTCAAAGGTGAATTATTGCGTCATGACGTAACCCTTTACGTGCCTTCTTATGACCCACACAGCGTTTTACGTCGCTGATTTTCTCCGCAACACCGCTCACAACAACATCAATAGATGACTGCGTCAGGTAGTTTTTAATTATACGAAGCCAGATTAAATTAAATTACTACTTCTCCAACCTTGTACCTTTCTCCAGAGTGCCGTGGTGCATTGTTTATTAATGTGGTTCAGCTGCATTACCGCCCGCTGCAGTGCTGCTCGTCTACCGGAGTTTATTCTCCCGTTAACTCGCGGCAGCTGGAAAGTATTCACTGTCTGACTGTCACACAAGCAGCTGATAAATATCCCCCATCAGTGAATGTGTTTCAGTCTGAAAGCTGTTTGGCATCACAACGCTGTTATGAACGTTTCTCTGGTATTCTACAGGTGATGTTAGCATAGCAACCGAAGCTAATCAGACTATCTTGACTACTTGTTGCTATCATTTTGTGGCATAAGCCGTTTTCTACACGCATGTTTTACCGGCGTAGTTTCCGTTATGATTTTACTTGTGATGGCCACATGTAGCCCATGTATTGATTCCATCCGATAGCTGCAATAATACAAAACAACAGGAACACGTCTGCCTCTTCACAATGGTCAATAACAGTGAACGGATGGTCATTAAAGTAAGGTCAAATAAACAGAATCACACTAAGCCGGTTAGTGTTGCCTGACTGTTCTAGTCACTTTGCTACTGCTTGTTACAACTTGTATTTGCCGATCTTGCCGGGTTGCCGAGTGGGGCCAGCTGAGAGAATAGCCCAGACTCCAGCAAAGGTAAATTGTGTCTAGAGTGCGCCATCTAGTGGGATCAACTGAAATGCCGGGTATTGCAGGAAAAAGGCAAAATGAATGCGGTCTTTACTCAAATTTGGACAATTTTCAACCAATATTCGGCGGGCCGGATTCAAAAGCCCAACGGGCCGTATATGGCCCGCAGGCCTTAGTTTGCCCATGCCTGCTCTAAACATTACCCATTGGTGAATGAGTGATGCGTAGCCAGAATGCCCCATCTGCTCCCATAGGCATACTGTATTGGGCGTATGTAAATCCCCTTTGATAAAATAATCAGCTGAACAACCTGAAATGTAATGAGTAAATGAATAAAGTTGATGCAACATGTATCCCCCTACCCTGCAGAAATGTTCCGTGGCACTCCGTACTTCAGGGCGCTTGCATTTTTATTCACTGCTTTCATGCTGGAGATATTTCAAAGATGCTTAATTATGGCAATCTGTGTATTTGTTTATATGTTCCCCACCTCCTCAATTGCCTTTGTGTATTTGTGAGAATTGGGAGCTGTTGTTGTTGTTGTCTCCGGGGTGGACACAACAGATGGTTGAACTGGCACTGCTGAGTGCCTAAATACTAATGGGACTTTGCCTCCTGGTGCCACTCTGCAAGGTCAGTCGATAACACCTCATTACTCTCTCTCCTCTGGTAATATCCCAAGAGCTATACGTATGTGTGTGTGGGACACACCGTTGCTATCTCACATCCCTCTGCCTCTCACTCGTACACATAGTGGGGTGAACTTTAGTCACGTCCTTTTGAAACACACACATGTTCGTACTATGGTACAAGATGGTGTTCTGCAAAAGATTCAGGTGGCAAACCAAACCATTCCTCCACTTGGTTACCATGGGACCTCACACACTCTCTCACACACACACACACACACACACACACACACACAAACACACAAACCAGTACTCTGCCTCTGGCTTAGTAAGGTCTGTGCTAGCGGCACTCCTGCATAAATGAATATGGGGACATATCAGAGTTCCCGTTAGCCGGTAATTACCGGACTATGACCGGTAAAATATGCTGAAGACCGGCAAATCTAAATCTCTCCGGTCAAAATAATTTCCCCTTGGCACAATACCGCATCAGTTGCGCCACTTATGTGACAGACAAGAATAGTCAATTATAATGTCTAACACTTAATGTGGAGAACGAGATGTCCTGGATGGGTTGATTGTGCGTTGATCTGTTGGTAATGCCTCGGGGTTCCGGTGGGCATGTAAACAAATGCATAATGCTGCGCTTTACGTTGTGGCCTCGCCCGGTTGCATAGCGACACTTATTGTATAGTTGTCTTTTAATAAGCAGGTAGTCCTATCATTAGCTAGAACTAGCTGGATCTGATCGATATGGACATAAACGCGAGTGAAGTCTAATCTGACGGGAGAGAGGGATCAGCTGCTGCTGACGAGTCGACACGCAGCTCTGATCACATGCAGCGGTGAGCGGACAAAACACTTCAGGTTAGAATATCACACGTAGCTATTTTAATTACCTCTCAAACTACCGTAACTAGTTATAGATATGTTTAGTTTTACTGTCGGGTCACTCATTACTGATCCGCGAGCTGCATGATACTGACGAGCTGTCAGGACAGGAGAGGGAGAGCGCTCCGTGTATTATTCCCGTGTTATTGTAAATTACTGAACACTTTTGAATAATGTAGTTTATCTACTATAATTAGTTTGTTTAATATCGAATCATATCAATTAGTTTTAAAGCTCAATAAATAACAAAGAAGACCTTTGACCGGCACTTTTCTAAAATGTTTACGGAAGATTAAACTTTGACCGGCGAAAACATATTCTAACGGGAACTCTGGGACATATGTGTATGCAATAACAACTAAGAGACAGCAGATAACTGTACATACTATATATCTATATGTTATAGTGCTAAAACTTCCCCACTTAACGTTTGAATCCTAAAGAGTTCAGTCCTAGTAGAATGGTGACTCGTACCGACTGCAGCAACTCTGAACCCCACAACTTTGAAAGGCATGTTTGCATTAAATTAAACCACCTTAATTACAACAAAACACCATCCACTGTAAAAAAGGAAATAATCGTGAGTCCCTTCCTTCCCTTTTATGTGTGACTTCTGGAAAAGTAACCAACATATTTGAAATGTAATCTAAATCAGAAAGCCATGAATGACTTATCTGAGACCAACAATCAAGTGACAAAGTACTGAACTGCAGGCTGATAGCACAGAGAGAGAGGTAGAAGTTATGAAAAGGCAGATATGTTCATATGTAGGCTATAGCATGTGGAGCCCCGACATTTGAATAAATAAATAAAGATTCTTAATTTTCTTAATGTGGCTGATTTTGCAATACAATCCTTCTTTTTGTGTTGCTGTAACGAGAGTGAACAGTAAAAAGTGAAACGTATCAAAATAAGCATTGTCCTTCTTAGACGGGCAATCCGCATGCAGCTCCGTTATAGCGACATCCGCCTTGACCAATAAAATCATTACTGGATGTCAACAAAAAAAGTAGCATAAAAAATGGATAAGATTTTATTTAAATCGTAAGCGGCTATTACACACAATAAAATGGGTTGCTCATGCTAATGATCATTAGAATTATCATCAAAGCTGAATATATCTCCCACTGCCCCAAAGTGCCCAAACAATTAATTACTGCAGATTTAAAGATACCAACTTGAGCCGACTTCAAAATGAATCACTAATCGTATGCAGGAAAGAAACAACAACGTAATCTGCTTGTAGAACGTAATTGTTTCCCATTGTTTTTAAAATCCAAATCTGCTCGGAGACAAACTGCTGCACGAATGAATTTTGCAGCTAATTATCTTGTTAGCTTGATGGGTCACATGTTCCCATGATGCCCGGGTTTGGATGCTGAGCGGGTAAAGGGGGGCTGATGCCTGCCGTGGTGCAGTACAACTGCTTTTGTTCCATTGTATGGTTACGCTAGTAGAACACACGATACAGGTGTTGTAAACCATGACGGATTGCATCAGTCGAGGCTGCAGTGTCTCTGCTAGCTGCTTTTTAAATTGGTTGTGAGAACAATGGAAGTCTTGATCCAAGCCCTAAATAACCCCTTACTGAGGTTGTACATTAAATTGCTGAGGAAAACCATCAAATTGGGAAAAAGCAAGAAAAATTATAGCACCTTTTTAAACTGGCATATTCAATATCTTTTCTAAACTGATTGTTGTTTTTAAGTCTTGTATTACTGTATGTTGTTGCTTGTTTTTAAGTATGCTCTGTAAGGTGTCCTTGAGAGCTTTGAAAGGCGCCCATAAATAAAAAATGCATTATTATTATTATGAAAAATTATAGATTTGTATTTGACTGAGGTTGCTGTCAAACAACCAGGGGCGTCGTAGTGGGGGGACAAGTGGGAATGATTAGTAGGGGGGAGGGCACTTGAAAGGCGTGGAATGAATAGTTTTTGTTTGCAATAAAAAAATGTTGTAAATAGTTTCATAACTTAAATTAAACTAGCTCAATAAAAGCGGTTGAGTGACTGCATTTCTTTTATCCAAAAACAGATGGTGAAGGCTATTTTTTTAATCCAAAAATATTTTAATTCATAAATCTTAGACCCAACATAATTATATTACCAGTACGAATGTACCATTTCAACAATTGTTTGTATTTATGTATGTATTAAATTGTGCAGATTTATTGTGATATTTTGGGGTTAAATGTAAAAAAATAAACTCCGGATGCATTACGGTAATGAATTTCTACATCGAGAAATGGTGAAAAAAATATGAATTACTACCTCAACTACAAAAATAGCAATAGGACCACATACAATACACAATGCAGTTTGATATAGAATTGATTATTTTATCTGTCAATTCCTCACAGACATGACCAAAGGTGGTTTCGTGAGAATCGCCCGGGTAATAACTCTTGGATTTCAGCTTTTAGCCCCTCACAAAAGGAGGGAAATGGTTTAGTCCTCCCCGCACTAGTTGTCCTTAAGCCCCGCCTCCCAGCCGCTCTCGGCTCCGTCACATGAATGCAGGAGGGGAAATAACTCTTGGATTTCGGCTTTTAGCGAATTTTGCAACTTTTAGGATTTAATGATGTAAATAATGGCCATTCAAGTGTTCGTACTGCAAAGTGGATTCACCTCAGAAAACATAAGATTTAAGGACGTCTCTTTCCCGATGTAATTTAATGAGAAAATATTCTTGGGCCCCATGGCATGTAATTCCACAGTTTGGCCACAACGAACACTTGCTTCAGAGCCTGGCGCACTTCCTGAGGGGCTTGCTCTAAATGCAAATAATTCAAAGAAGAAGAAGAGTGTCAGCTAATGCTGGATCGTCAATTTGTATCCACAGGCTGTCATGTCTTTCCTCAAGAAAGAGAAAGAAAGCAAAGTGAGGGGAATCAAACCAACACATTTCTTTCAAAAGAAAGGTGAGCACATAAACTGTGAAGCTGACCGTTGAGCGGCCCGACCAAGGAGGCAGAGAGTTCAAATATAACCCGGTGTGGGCATTTATTAAATCACGGGCACATGATTCACAGCCTCAATATGACTGTTAACCGTGCACACAGTCAGCAGCCACAAGGATCTCACTAACTAAATACACACAGGGCCAATCAAACGAACAACACACAGGTGAGGAGACGACACAGGGCACCAGGTGAACACAATCACCAGCAATGAAGCTATACAACCCGTAACGGAGGTCTATGGGCCCAGAGATCCGTGACACAAACAGTGTAAGAATGAATCTGGTGTGGATCTGCATTGTACAGCATGAATTAATCAGTATCATGAATATGTCATGACATCAAAATGAGCTAGCAAAGCTTAACATTAGGGGTGCAACAACTAATTCAGTCGTCGATTCGTTGGTGACGTCATCACGTGCGTTTTACGCGCCGTTAAGCTACAACGTTATTGGTACTGGAGACATTTAAAAAATGTATGTCATGTATTATTGATACAAAAACATTATATCGCAGTCTTAGTGTGGCCAGCTCGTTTTTTAAAAAGACAAACAAATGCGTCTATGATGTATTTTCAATCAGACGAGATCTCTCTCTCCCCGTCTGTGTGCGAGGGGGCGGGGCAGTTTACACACACGCAGCTGCTACATGCAGCAACACACTGCGGAGATGGCGGAGAGAACGCCGCTCCGAGGTGTGGTTAAACTTTACCCGTCTCGATGCTCGTTGCCAAAAGTGCAATAAGAGTTCAGCACGTAAGGGCGGTAACACGAGCAATGTGTCTAAACATTTATCAAAAGTGCTCCACATCCAGACGGAGGAATGCACCGGGTTCCACTGTCTCTCTAGCAGCTCTGTAGCCCCGTCCACGAGTAACGTTTCCACGTCAGGTGTTCTGTATGCTAGCAGCACCACACGGAGTTAACTACATTATACAAGCATGGGTTAATGATGAGAGGAAACAGAGTTATTTAGTTTGTTAAAGTTTCAGCTGTTCTGTCATCAGATTATTTAATACCATTTGTTAAAACATTGTTGTTTCTTTTGATGTGAAATATTATTTATTTAATTTAAATGAAAAGCAATGTTAATTTTGTAAACAATTTGTTAAGTTAATTTAATATGTATTTTTGAATCAAGTATTCATCTTTATTGTCTTCATTGTTAGTTTCCACATGCCTAAAACAACCTCAAGCTAAATCTAAAAGTTGATGGCTAAATAAGAGCGCGTGAGAAATTGTGCAAGGCATAATAGTCCGAATAGTCGATTAATCGTTTCATTAATCGATAGATTAATCGACTATCAAATTAGTCGTTTGTTGCAGCCCTACTTAACATCATGAATCACATGGCCCTTAGTTTCTGAACGGGCCACAGAGCGAGCGGCAGGTCCCTCCATCTCAAGATGATGTGAGAACAGGTGAGCCCAAATAGTGGCAGTCGTTATTCCAAGCAATGATTTTTAGCAGTTACCATTATTATTACTACATTAGTGACTACCCTAATAACCGCTACAGATTCATGTGTACAGTTGTTGTCTCAATCATTTGTGAATACATTTCAAAAGATGGAAGAGAAACATGGAGGGAGGGGGCCACAGAGACGGAGTTTTGTGCTACGCCACGGCAAACAGCATTTGATGGAACCTCCTCTCGATTCTCTTTAGTATGCGTGGGTTCCTGTTAACCAGGTTATGACGGGGGGGTCAAGGTCTTTGCATTCTTGCCGACCCAAGACCTCACAAAAAATTGACAATTTGTAACACCAGCAGGTGGTCGCTCGACTAATAAGCATACAGAAACTGCATTTTTATGTTCAATACTTGTCAATACACAAGAGGACGAGTCTGTGGTCATCCTTGAGAGAACCTTGAGGAATTAATATCAGCAGTCGTGTCTTTGTAGCAATTTAATCATAATTTAATGTTTCTCCTTATAAAATGAATATTAACTGAACAAGTCTAGTAAGGTCAAGCTTATTTTGACACGTACCAAGTAAATAATCCACCTACTGTCCTTTCTTTTTAAGCCTCCATTTAGTGAGAGCCTGCAAACACCCACACACTTCCGAACATACACAGGAGCTTTTGATACAAGGACTGGCGGTGACACTTTCACGAGACTTTCACAAGTTTTGTGAGCTTGTGAAAGTCTCTCTTACTTCTATAGTCAAGGTAAACAGCGGAGCTCATTCCGTATTTTGAGTTATGATGTTTTAAAGGTCACCTATCATGCTATTTTTAGGCATATATTATGGGTCTCAGATATATACAAATTAGGGCTGTCAAGTTAACGCGTTAATAAGGCAAAAAAAATTAACGCCACTAATTATTTTAACGCATGTGTATTTTTGTCCTCGGCCGCCCCGTAGTTTCAGAGCGCATCGAGTTTAAAATACCATCTACAAGCTGATGCTGACAGCCGACTGGCCATCGGGAGGACCGGGAGGGTGTGTGTGTGTGTGTGTGTGTGTGGCCCGAGCGAGCGAGAGAGAGACCTTACGTGCATTGTTGTTGTTAGCATCTGGTGCTAGCTAGCTGCGCTAACGGATATAAGGAGCTGTTTAAATGAAAACAGAGGAGCGCTCTATCCACACAACTGCGCCGAGCACTTGACTTGATGCAGGAAGCAGACAGCGGGACATTGGAGGAGAAGTCAGCACACTCAGCACGGATAGTGCAACATGATTGCAGCGTCCAGGCAGCTCCCGTTCGAGCATATGCCTTGAGTTGCACATAGCTCCAACGATCACACACACACACACACACACACACACACACACACACACACACACACACACACACACACACACACACACACACACACACACACACTGTATTGTATTATTGAATGAGAGGTTCCAGGTTGTTGTGTTTAATATTCATGAGAATATTTGTCATTGTTCAAATGATAATAAACATTAGCATAAAGCATATGTGTCCACTCATATGTTGATAAGAGTATTAAAAACTCGAAAAATATTCCTCTAAGGTACATTTAGAACAGATAAAAAATGTGCGATTAATCGCGATTAAATATTTTAATCGACTGACAGCCCTAATAAAAATATATAAAAACATGTCTATGTTTTTCTCAAAATACAAACAGATCATGCATTTTAGACATCATATCTCTGTTCCAGCTGTTAGAGAAACGCGTCCTTCGCTTGAAAAAACAACAGAGGAGGTGGAGCTAATGCCTGATCAGAATTCTACCGGAGATAAAGTTAAATTCTGCTGTGATAAAACGCCATCCTGTTCTAAACCACATCAAGGATTATTTCTGAAACAGTATGGAGCTCTAATGCTTTTTCTCTTGTGGGTTTATCACAAGGTGAGTTCCTTTTTTGATTTCCTGCTTTTTAAAAACACGTGCTCTACAGTACAGGGCCCTTTCTTATTTCTCTAACTCCCCTCCTCGACTCCTATCCTCGAGACTTAGTCCCGCCCACAGGAGATGCGAGCGGAGGAGCCGAGGAGGGGAACCGAGGAGAGAGGAGGGGAAGCGAGGAGAGAGGAGGGGAAGCAGCAGGCGGTTAGAGAAATGAGAACTCCTCTCCTCTGAGCGGTCATTTTAAAGAGACGTCCATTAATGATGACAGGAGGCACAGCAGCCCTCTGTCTGATGGACAGATGTGTTCATGATGACTTATATATTTACTTTGATTCATTCACAGTGCGGTATAATGAGACAATAACAGGCTACAGATGCGGACACGCACACACACGTATATATTTATATAAATATATACAATTTCAGAATCAAACAGCATTCATAATAACGTAACAATATCAGAGACTGGATATATCCCCCCCCCCTCTCTGGTCGCTGCAATGAGGAAAATAAATTACGGGCCAAAAGTTTTATTTACAAGTATTACAAGTTAAGCAGAGGACACCAAACCAACTGAGACCTGTCTGTCCGCTGCATCTACACACACTGTACCACACACACCTACACATAATCAGGCTACAGCTGTTGCGTATTTTATTATGTGAAGCACTGAATGGTTTTAGAAAAATATCGACTCTTTGTTTGTAGATATCTACTAAACTAAAGCAAATAAAGAAAGTAATGCAGGCCTGTTATACCGAGTGATATATATTTTACACACTGCTCTGCTTTCTGCAGGACCTCACAGCTGTTCTCTCTGTAAACATCGCATCGAGATGAAAGCAGTTTCTAAAATAATATCCAGGGGATGCATGCAGAGCTGTCATTGGCTGAGATAAGTCCGGCCGTGCGTCACGACTCTTTGAAACATCTCTGTTCCCGGAAATGCATCCGCGAAGAAGCCGTGGAGGAGCCATCAGTGTATCCTCGGTTATAGCTCCTCCAGAGAGGCTCCTCGATGCTCGGTCCTCGAAGTGCATTTAGAGAAATGAGATGTCCTTCAACATGGCGCGCTAAAATTCATTTCCGGGTCACTACCGGAGGACAGAGGAGTCGAGGAGGGGGATTTGATGAAATGAGAAAGGGCCCAGGTTAGCTCTGAGTGTTAGCGAGGCTTGCTAATGTAAACAAATACCATATTATGTCCAAAACACATCAGGCATTGTTTCTGATAGCAACTCTCTGTGGGTCCACCAATCCGAAATTACGAAATATGGGCAGCAAATCAGTATCCGCTCGTTGTATCCCCGTTTTTAAAAAGGTGTGGTACGGAGGAAAAGAGAGTTTTATTTTCTGACGCTGTGTGAGTTCCCCGACAGACCGGGGACTAGGGATGGGTATCGAGAACCGGTACTAAGTCAGTACCGTTACCTGATTGGACGGTATTGGTATACTTTTAAGCCGCTGGACAAACGGTGCTGCTATCGGTATATGAATTACGCTACTTTGTTTACCTTTTGCTACCTTAGTTTAAACAATTCTGGTTGGTTGGGAACCCTCATCCCGTGTGACGTATCCAGTTTGAGTACCACTCTGATTGGCCACTGTGAATGCCACTCGTCATCTCTCCTAACAGCGCTCTTATTACTGTGAGACTCCCGGGGGCAGACTATAGGGGCAGACGCAACATCTTGCTAGAAACAGCGTCTCGAGGCTTCTTAACATTTAACAACCTATTAATGATGCATACCCACTTAACGGGAAGAACTCAGCTAACAGACGATATTAACCATTTTACCTACACGGAACAGAAGTCCAACACCAAGAGTCTAAATCAACACTTAGCGAAACGGGCTAACGGCTACTTTAGCACATATCTGGCAAAAGCGATCTTTTCTACGTCATTTTATCATAAAAACGGTTAATCCAATGTCTCTGTGTAACTTTAAAATGATTACTGATAATCCATCATTACAATTATAAATAATAAACGGATTATAATGGTTAGCCGACCGGAGCTTCCGGTTTAGGAGGTGCGTCTCGTTTACATGGATTCATGAACTGCCCCTAATTACCACACTCATACCTGCTTGGTATGACATTGAAAAAGTTACAATAAAATGACTGTTGTTTAATCTTCACATCTTGTAATCATGTCTATAATTTTGAGCACCGAATTATTGAAAAGTATCGATAAAATCCTAACGATACCCATCCCTACCGGGATTTATGTATAAAAGACATCAGAAGTGCATTTTGCATGATAGGTCCCCTTTAATACTGTCGGAAGCATATTTCTCATCCCCACCTGAGATGTCGGGGATGAGAAAATCCTCTTGACCTCAGGGAGTAAAAGGACAGTTTGTTAGCACAGTATGGGTTTGAATCTCATTCGTCCAACTTCCCTCAAAGACACAAGACGGAAGTTTCTATCAGAAAATGTCACATTCCACGACCAATCATCTCTGTAAAAATACCCAGCGCAGACGCAACCAAACCCAGCACGCAGACTCACGGGGGCTCTGAGACATGTGCTTCAATTCAATTAAGAGCAGAGTAGATTGAAACTCTACGAACAGATGAGATTCCGTCTGCCTGGGGTCTTCGGGGCGGACCCAAAGTGAGCCGCGCAATGAGGAGCCTCGGGGCGAGCTGCATGCTGGGGCCCTGCGCCGTCTCCTCTGTCTAATTAATAATGTGTGTAATCAGGGAATGAACAGAGGGAGGCCGGGAGGCAGATAATTAATGGCTTGTGTACCAAGGGATTGACAGAAAAGATAAAAGAAGGATAATACATATTTTATCTTAAATTGGTCGCCATGGTTAAAAGGATATAAAAGTGTTGACATATTTTCCTTTGCACCTGTGTGACGAAGGTAACTGTGTCACTGGACTGACGGGGGCCACTCAGCACTTTAGTGAACAGTATTTATTAACTGATTAAACCGCATTGATTGGAATGTCGTCTGGCAGGTGCCGGTCGGGTCCGCCTGAAAAGAGAGGGGAGTTAGCGAGAGCGCTGAAAGTATTTATGCTGGAGTAAGAATGACTGCGGTTCAGAATAATCAGGGTGCAAATAATATGTGAGGGTGTGAAAATCATGACGTTAAGTTGCATTTAATGTACAAGTCACCACTGTGTAAAGTTGACATATCACTTCCCATGTCTGTTGCTGCTGACTGTGTGCACCTGGTGCCCTGTGTTCCTCCCCCCTCACCTGTGTCTTGTTGGTTGATTAGTCTGTGGGCATTTAGGCTCTGCTTGTAAGGTGGTGTGAGATCCTTGTGGCTGCAGCAGGATTGAGGCTGTGAGCTATGTGCACATGGTTTTAATCGATTGCTTGATCGGGCCGCTCAACGGTCAGTCTCACAACCTGTTTCTCACATCTCTATGTACATTAGTCTACGGTGGCTGACATGGTCGAATGGGCTACAACGAAACCGAAGCAATTCCAAGGAAATGCAAGACGTCAAAAAATAACGTTTTGCAGAAAGCTGAGACAAATATATTTAAAGTCCACCCGTCACAAATAGTCATAACAGACTTACCCTGGAAACAGAATTACTATGCATTCAACACAAAAAGGTTTAAGCTTGATTTTCTTTCTACTTTTCTTCTTGCTAAAAAAAACACATCAAGGTTCTTTGTTGTCAAACTAACATAGCTACAGAGTAATTGTCGTTGAAAATCTTAGGTCACAGGCTTCTCCAACAACTCTAGCTACAGCTGAACTAGTTCAAGACATGCTGTTGCAATTTTGTAATTGATTCTTGCGTCACTTCACAATAGTCATAGCAAACCTTACTAAATGCCTTAATGAATTATCTCTGTCTGAGGAAGCAATTGGTAATGTTACAAGGTTGTATGTTACAGATACAATGTGCATGGCAACCACACCGTGTTGTCTTTACTTTTTGTTTATTACACATTTCACTCACCATAGGTTGGACTTTCCAACACTCTGCGAAGCACTGCTGCTCCCCTCTACCCTTTGGGTACTTGATGCTAATGGCTTCCCCAGCCTTTGTCACGCCTTGCACCCGGTTGGCATTTTCATTGAAGTGGAGGGCTGCAATCAGTATCCTGCAATAAGAATTGGAGCATAATTATGTCTTAATATTTGTTTATCACTGGGATTCATACAAACTGGGTGAGGGGGGGGGGTTCCTGCATTTTTGTATACAATTGTAATAATCATGTGTTACTTTTAAACAGAATTTAACATACACTTGCAAAATACTTCGATATTTTATTTCAATGAAGTTTCTCAAGGGCTACTTCATATAAAATATGTATTATTGCTAGACCTCATGGTTATTTTAAAACACTGCAAGCCGGATCAAAGCATTCCTGTGTAGGAGAAGACTGGATAAGGAGGCGGTGGAATCCCTCCTGCTGATGTTTGGCAGCCTCCAGATAGCTTCAACATGTCGTTACTTGTTGCACACCAGCGTCTCCAATTTGACTGCTGCCTTGGATGCTGAAAAATATTTTTAAAAGTTTACCCTATGGAAACATCATATATTTACATACCACTGCAAAAAGATGAGGTTGTATTTAAATACAAGAACCTGTTTTTTAATACGACTGTTTGCCATTTTGGATACCTTTTGATCCTATATTATATAATACAAAAAATCCTTAATTTATTCTTTTTGGTCCCTAACATTTGTGTTTTGGGACTGCACAAAGAATTGTTGCTGATTACTTTGATCCATTATCAGTAACTTAAAATGTGTAGCCATGTATTTTCACAGTTCAGGATTTGTATCTGAAGTTACCTACTGTAACTCCAGCTTCTATTTCGTATAGGCTTCGCCCTCTAAGGCTATCGCTATTGGGTTAAGGGCGAAGCATGATGTAGTCTGCGCCCCACTGGGTCCGCCCGGCACCAGAAGCACAGACACACCTGCTCAGATAATAACCCATGCCTATTGCACCATGCGAATGGTGCATCGCCGTCCCTGGAATATAGCAGAACATGAATATTCTCCATGAGGGGACGAAGGCTGGGAACAATACATACCTGCCGCTGTGAGAAAGTAGGGGGGGGGACAAGGGCAGCTCTCTGCGTGCAGGCATGGATGGATGCATGACGGGAATAGGTCTCCATGGCCTGTGTGTACGTTCTGTACAAGGGACACAACCGACTCCCATTTGCAACAATCTGGGCTCCTTGACCAGAAGGGCTCGACACGGCACACTGTGGCTGCTCGATTATGGCAAACATCATAATCTCGATTATTTGAGTCAATACTTGTAATTGCGATTATTAAATGCGATTATTCATTGACTTTGTTTTAAAGTACAATAAATGGATGTTTTCAAATACAAATAATAATTTGAACTTTTTAACTGTTGAATTATACGTTTAGGGAAATCAACTGAAAAACCAATACAAAATAAAATACATGATACATTCATATCTACATTTAAATAAATAATATCAAAATAATAAATACCAATAAACAAACATGTTGCATTTGCAAAGTATGTTTTTAACAGTTGATTACCCTGAACTTTAAGTTTAATCCAACTGAAAAACAAACAAATGTATTTGAAAAAAAAAAAGTAATAAGCCATTGCAAGCCATAATCGTAATAACGATCAAAATATGATTAATTGAGCAGCCCTACCGCACACCAGTACATATGGTTGCTCACACTCTTTATCCATGGGCGAAGCACCTGACGTCCCGCTTTTTGGAAAATCCTAGAAATATATCGAGGCACAAACGGATGTTTGCATTAAATAAATAGTTTAAATCTAAAGGACATCAATGTGTTCACGAACTTAGCACAGCTGTATAGACTAGTTATCAGGTTCAGTATCGGCAAAGAAAATGTAGAAAGTAAATATTTATCTATTTTACAAATACATAACCAAGCCACAAAACAATTGCATGATTGCATTTATAATCCTACATGTGTCTACATGTACATCATATCTGTGTGTTAAGACTTCCATCTCATATAAGAGAGCTCAGAGAGCCAAGTGCTAAACATACTAAGACATGTTTACTCAAGTGTCACTTAGTCAAATGCTGACGCAAACCTTTTGCTCCATGCCAGATATCATCGAGGTGCTCAATGTGGAGGGAGGTCTCTCTGAGCCACTTGGCTATTTGCCGTGTCGGTCGGTGACCATCGTGCCGACTGCAAGTCCCTGCCGCTCAAGATGAGCCAGGGAGCGCTCCAACCCAGTGTTCTCCATACGGTAGCTCCCACCACATGCATTGCTCTAAAACAGCAGAAAACAGATACATAGGTATACAACGCAAATATAACTACACTCAGACCTGCAGTACATGTAATAGATAACAGGTTTAATATGTAATAATCCAAACTAAATAATTTTAAATAATGAATGTCCTAAGTTAATATATTTTAATTCATTTTCAAATTGGTATATACAATTTTATTATTTTAGAATCATTGGAAACCACAAGAAAAACAATGATGCAAACCTAGCTGTGGTTTAATTCTAAATCTATGTTGTCCATATGTCCAAAGCAGCTGGTTTGAATTGGACATATGGCTAATTATTTGGAAAAATTGCATATAAAAAATATATGAGTCAAGTGATTTCAACCCTGCTCATAAACGTCTTCAGATACCGGTAACCCACCTGAACTAGCTGAACATCTATTACTACATTGGCTCCAACATGGTGTGACTCCCAAGCTCAATGTCCCGGCTATCGGCCCGGCCGTCACCTCCCAGGACCGGGTCCCTTCCCTCTGCCTGAAAGGTGCCAAGCAAGAATGTCTGTCTCATGTTCCATACTCGCTGGACAACTGGCAACAAAACACTTCTCTGTCCGTGAAGATATGGTCGCCAATGCCATGGTTCTCATAACCCGCCTTTCCTGCAGTGGCACCTGCCAACTAAACACCGCTGGTGTGCTGCCGATGTAGGGTTGGCTGTTCCATGTCACTTTCTTGAAG
Source organism: Pseudochaenichthys georgianus (assembly GCF_902827115.2). Taxonomy (NCBI): domain Eukaryota; kingdom Metazoa; phylum Chordata; class Actinopteri; order Perciformes; family Channichthyidae; genus Pseudochaenichthys; species Pseudochaenichthys georgianus. The sequence continues at coordinate 44,447,354 of NC_047512.1, forward strand.
CAAGATGCACATGACAACGTGATGACTAGGAGTGAGCCAATGGCATCGTGGCAAATGTCAACTGAACCACAGTCGGGGCAGTGGCACCAGCTGAGCAACCTCGTGAGCCAAGTCACTTCTTCTCCGTGTGGATGGGTGTGACAGGCTCATCCATATCCGGCTCACTGTTCCTCTGGTAGTCACCTTCTGATGATGAAAGGTCGGGTGACGAAGGTGGATGATATCCTGGTGATGATGATGATGATGATGGTGGAGGTGATGCCCCTTTCTTTGGGGTGGGAGTGATGTTGCATTGACTGCCAGTGTCTTGGAACAGCTTCTTCTCTATTGGAGATCCTGAAGAGATTTCCAAATATGAAAAACCAATCATCAAACCATACCAGTAATATGTTTGCATGAAGGTAATTGTCAACTATTTTATAATTGGTAGACAAACATTTAAAAAACACAAGTGGTCATTCTTTATTAATGTTCTTCTTCTTTTCTTCAGCAAAGAAGGACATTTGCATTAAAGACGTATGGGACACAATACACACTGCACTGTTCACTACTCTGAAAAAACATGCCATTGCTTCGGCAACTATTTTATAATTGGTAGGGAAAAAAGGATTGTGAAAATCACTGATATTTTTTAAATTCCAGAACATTGCAGAATGTTTTGTTTTTTAAAACGCATTTGCAATAAACTGTATTCACCTTAAACCACACCTTCTTTTAGTCTCCTTATTTGACTCGGACTCGCGACTCGGACTTGGACTTGTGAATTCTCGCACACGATGACTTGGACTCGTGAATTTTCCGACCCACGATGACTCGGACTCGAGCAAGTTTGGTCTGGAGTCAGATGTCCTCTATCCTGGCGTGTGCACGGACTGGGCCCCGCTGTTCCAGTCTAGAGATGTCTAGAGACACACCCGCATCGTGCTGTATGCTTTCACACATTCTGCTTCACATTGGGAAAGAGCAAAATGCTCGTTATGTGGAAACAATATAGAAGAGAAGGCTCCGTAGCGCATTCCTCTAAGGATCGAGTTCAGACATATAGGCTGTCTTGAACACTATCATCAGAGTAACGTGATCTAATCAATAAATAAAGATTCAAAGCACATGGCTACTTAACATGTGCTTTATGGGGCTTCATCTTTATCAGTAAACCGATTTAACCGGTAAAAGTTCCTTCAAAATAAGAGTCCCGATCTCATTACTATCAAAATAAAAGTGCAAAACGAAAAGTTTACCATAGGAAAATATTGGCATACAAATATAATCACTTCTCTAAAAGTTAACTCATTTTAAATATAGTTAGACATATTATAGGTCATTTACAATAATAATATTAATATTAGTAATAAGCTTTATATTTGTATAGCACATATTACAAGAGTTGTATCCAAACTGGCTTCACAGCAGTTCAACAGACAGATTAGTATAACATGACAGGATGAAAGCAATGTAGAGGAGCAGCTACATTTCAACACATATCCACTAAGAATAATACATGAAGACTCTGACTTGACTTGGACTCGTGAATTGGCGACTTGACTACAACACTAAATTAAATACAGTGTATTTAATTCAAATTACGCCATATCAACATTGATTTAAATTTCTTACACCGTGCAAATTATTGACCTCTGCTTAAAAATACAAAAATCACAGCCCATTCATTCGGCCTTTCTTTCATGCTGTGCAAAGAAAAAGCAACCTCTGAATCCAGATATCTCACCATGACTCACGCATGCATGCACGGTGTGGCATGACCACCACAACAGAAAGATATGGACAAATGTATTTAGTTTCCTATCCCTTGAACATGATTGAAGTAGGGGTTGGACCTAACCTCCTCTATGGGGGTCCCGGGGGCATGCTCCCCGGGGAAGATTTGTAAATGTTGAAGTTAAAAGCATCAATCTGGTGCACTTTGAGAGCAACATGAATAGATCTATGGACACATCTCTCAACACCCAGATGAAACAGACCTGTAAGCAGATTTTTTGTTTCTTTTTGGATATCTTACAAATCACTCTCCTTTCAAACTGTATTCTTGTTTATTAATAACAACTTTTTTGTACTGTCATATAGTATTGTATACCTATTTTTCATCAACTATAATGATCATATAAAGATGTGCCTTTACCTCGCTGGTTGTGGAAAAAGCTTCTTATATTCGTTAGCATAGCTAGCTAACCAGATGCTAATAACAACAAAGTTATTGACTGTATGATCAGTATGACACATCGCCACTGGGCTTTCAACTAAAGACGCAGAAACTGCGGAATGTGTACGGCTCCTTATGGGTACTGCCGTTTCTGAAGTGCCGTTCTGGGGCTCTCCGTCAGAACTACACCCCTGTCAGACGAGACATATGACAAGTTAGGCTCGTGTTGTGTTCAAGGACCCTGACCTTGGCCAGTAAAAACTGTTTTTTTTCAGGAAACTGTGCCTCAGGGCCTCTTAACATTTAAAAACCTGTATGTATTTGTCATACCGACTTAACGAGAAGAACCTCAGCTAACTGACGATACAAAACACAAGTCTCACAAGAAGCGTCTAAATGATTCCATGCGCCTCACTCTCTCTTATCAATGGTAATGTGTGTGTGTATGTGGAACTTCCCCTCTATTGGCTCTAACGGGTCAAAAGAGATGTCAATCATCAAAATCGACCAATGGGTTCCAGAGAAACGGCAAAAACGCCCATTTCCACCCAAATGACCCCAAAGGTGGAGTTTTTCTTTCTTCTAAATCTCTCTAAAAAGGTCAAAGGTCACTTGTTTTGCATCAATCTGGATACAGGTTATTGTTAGTTTGGATTCCTAAAGCTTGTAGTCTACTATCCCATCATTAAAGGCTGGTTTTCACGACAAGTAATGTTTATTTTCTTGGACGGACACCATCATTTACATGTTTTTACTAGATTCAATCTGAATTTACTTTAAAATAAAAACATTCATATTGATTCTGACTCATCTACATCCAACACACAGGTTTATCATTGCTTTGAGAAAACAGATTATTAATGTACCCCTTTTAGAACTGAAGTTATCGTCATTTGTTCTGGGAATGTCATCAGGCTCAGGGCTTAAGAGGTTGAGTTTTGAGTTACATGAAGTCTGAAGAGCGGGTGTTGTTATGGCGACGCAACAGGTTGCTTCGGAGATGGGAACTTTCAATAGGTTTTGAAATGAGAATGAAAGGAAAGCAGTCTTTCTCTAGAGTAAAAAATAAATCCTCAATTCCCTACCTCTGCAGTGTGGTGATATTGTGAAGCCCGGGACAACAAATACAGATTGCAATCAGACTTGTGATCGGACCAACACACACACACACACACACACACACACACACACACACACACACACACACACACACACACACACACACACACACACACACACACACACACACACACACACACACACACACACACACACACACACACACACACACACACACACACACACACGGTGAAGTGCCCTCTTGTCTGAATTTGATCTGGATACAAGACACTTGAAATGACAAGCACCCTATAAATAGGGCCAAAGTTCTTGGATTACAAGTAGCCTCTTCATCGTAACAATCACGTTTGATTGGAAATGCTGTTTACATTTTCTGGTGGCAATTGTTCTCTGTGTCCATCACAAGAAGCACTGAGTCACTCACATATTGTTAATATACCAATAAAGTTGTCCTGAGTCCCTGTCCTTAAGTTCTTTCATTTGTGCTGGCCCTTTAAGAGGGACAGAGTGTTCCCTGTATGCCGTTGTTTGTCCATATTGGCTTGCCGTAGTTTCTTTCTTTCTATGAAGAGTATGAAGCAAACCTGTTGTTTTTCCTCTTTAAAGAGTCTGCAATATTTTATTTGAATAGTTACCTGCAAAACTTTAGAACATTGGGAATGCTAATTGAGCTAGCCTGTCAATAGCAATTGTAATGTTAAGTTATCATTCATGCTAATCGTTACTCAACTGTATGTAATGTATTACACAGAGAAATCTAAAGCACACCAATACTGTTAGCTAAAGCTAGCTACACTGTTAATGTTACTAGACAACCCAGTCTAAACGCATTTCGTGTTCACCAACACGATTTGCCCCTTTTTTTCGTGTTGCACAGCATGATTTTAAAAGCAATGTATTTCTACTGCCTGCAGCACGTCTTTTTCTCCGGTCGGGTCGAGGAAGACCGGAAGCTGTGTGGTTCATAAAAACATGTTCTTACTCAATATCAAGCCACAATTATTGCTTTTATTTTAAATCGTATAATTTCGGACTTTTGTTGCCGTCTGTGAGGAAAATAAATGGTGTTGGTGAACACGAAATGATAAAATAAAAAGCTTTGCTCCTTTTGAGCATCTTGTACCCCCGGTGGCCAAGGATCAACTCCCAGCACACTTTCCTACATCTATCAGTCCTTCTCTCATACTCTGAATACAAATAATACGCTCAGTGCCAACTGTTCTGTTATATTAAAGGGCCGGAGAGTCGGAGCAGCGGGAGCGGTACTGCAGTCGCTTTACCGCACCGTTGTGACGAAAAGGGAGCTGAGCCGGAAGGCAAAGCTCTCTGTCTACCGGGCCGTGTTCCTTCCTCCCCTCACCTACGGTCATGAAGGATGGGTCATGACCCAAAGAACGAGATCGCGGATACAAGCGGCCGAGATGGGTTTCCTCCGCAGGGTGGCTGGCGTCTCCCTTAGGGATAAGGTGAGAAGTTCGGTCATCAGGGAGGGACTCGGAGTTGAGCCGCTCCTCCTTCGCGTCGAAAGAAGCCAGTTGAGGTGGTTCGGGCACCTAGTTAGGATGCCACCTGGGCGCCTCCCTAGGGAGGTGTTCCAGGCACGTCCAGCTGGGAAGAGACCAAGGGGTAGACCTAGGACCAGGTGGAGGGATTATATCTCTTCGCTGGCCTGGGAGCGCCTTGGGACCCCCCAGTCAGAGCTGGTTGATGTCGCCAGGGAAAAGAAAGTTTGGGGCTCTCTGCTGGAACTGCTACCCCCGCGACCCGACCACGGATAAGCGGGAGAAGATGGATGTATTACACCAATAATATTAGCTAAAGCTAGCTACACTGTTAATGTTACTAGAATACACTACACATGGCGAAGTGCCCTCTTGTAATGTATTACATACAGTGACATAAATGATTCAGTGGTTTTGGAAAAAGTATTCAATTAGTGTAATTTGAATCTGTTGTGAAATAAAGATCAAGAAATACAGCTTTCATTGATCTGCCCCTTCAGATGTGAATTGAATCACAGACTGTAGCTGTAAATCTAAATTGGGACAGTCTGAGCTGCAGTGAGAATAAAATAAAAAGCTTTGCTCCTTTTGAGCATCTTGTACCCCCGGTGGCCAAGGATCAACTCCCAGCACACTTTCCTACATCTATCAGTCCTTCTCTCATACTCTGAATACAAATAATACGCTCAGTGCCAACTGTTCTGTTATATCAGAGAGTGGGCCTCAGCCTGCAGCCGGAACTATACATATGTGGATTAATGGCCAAACATTACAGAAGCATTTCCATTAGAGCTATAAAGAATTGCGACTTGCATTAAATATTGTGTGCAAGTATAATAGCCAGTCCTACATGTAGCCCGTCACCAACGTTAGATGTAATGGTCATAGTGCTTCATCTTGCATTAGCAATGCCCTTTGAAAAGCAGCCGACAGATGAACATGTATTTCACAGTACGTGTTCTCGTGGGCCATTCAAACATTAATGCATGATTTTGGACGAAATGTTCTCGGAGAAGTACGTTAATAACAGACCTGTATATTTTATAATGTGAAACCGTAAATAGCTAATAGGCTTGATGTACTGAATGCATCGAGTCTCCAAATCCCCTCTGTGCCCCTCTGATCGATTCAGCTCACGTATACCACTTTATTAATAATAGCACATGTGGAGAGTGGTGCGTGCTTTGAGGGTCTTTCACAACATGCCTCCCACACCAGTGAAATGAGCACCATGTGTGATGTCTTTGCTGAACGCACAAAGGAAAGGACATATGAAAAGATTACCCTACATGACCGCTGCAGATTAATTGGGAATGCAATAAAGTTCTAACAATTTGGATCCATTCCAAACATCCACATATTAACAGCAGGGGAGACCGTTGCAACACGTTGGGCTTTCCCCAGTGAGATGATAGTGAACTGTTCATGAACTTGTCATGAAAAGTTCATGAAATATTAGTGAACCATATTCATGAACAGCTCATAAACAGCTCATAACAAAGTTGATGAACTGTTCATGAAAGTGACATGAACATTAAATGGCACTAGGGCAGTTCATGGACTACTCATGAAACTCCTGTGCTGGAATGGTTCATGAACAATTCATGGAATATGGTTTTAGGCAGGTTCATGAACAATTCATGAAATGGAGTTTGCAGTGAAGGACAGGTTGTTATGTATAAACACATAACGCTATCAAATAATACTTTCTATCAATATATCTATCTTTACCAAATATAACATATTATGGAGATCACAAAAATACACTGTCAATGTCAATAAACAAAAAACAAGGCAATGTGCCTGCAAGACTGCACTCAGGTAAACAAAGCATATTACCCGTGCGCAGCAGCTAACCTGCCTGCGAGCCTTCGCTCAGGTCACATTTACCCAGGTGCGGCTGAAGCCCGCGAAAATGGCATCTATTGTTGCCGACAGTTTAGTATTTTTAAAATACCGTTACTATGTCAAACATGCTCACAACCTTCTGACACACTCTCCTAAACATCTCCAACATCATATCTAATTCACACAAGTTAACATCGATCATTTTCATTATGTACTGACCTGTAGAAAACAGAAAAGTGGAGCAGCAATAATTATACACAGGATCCGGTTGATCGTCTGGATTGCTTCTGAGGAGGGGGCGGAAGTGTCCCCCCTAAGGTAACCCAGATGTCACCGCTCACCTGCCAAAGGTTCCACCTTGGCGCTACTTACTCGTACTCAGAGCTATTTAATAGAAGAGTTACGACACCGGAAGTCCAAAAACGGTTATCGTCACGTGGTTCATGTAGACGAGGGATCGTTCCCCGGAAGTTCATGGCGGGCAATGTGAATGCATTGATAACAGGAGATAGAACTACGATTTTTGGTAATTATTAGTGAATAAAGGTTTTCATTTGCACAACAAATCGATATGTGTATGTATTTACATCAATATGTTTTAAAAAATAAAATAGAATGTGCTAATATTAAGTGATAATATTAGGATTAGTGTGAACAACTAGTTTACATGTTACTAACAGTGCCTTGGTTAAAGAGCCTGTTGCTGTTTATTTATAGCTTTGAATTCTTTCAAACCAATATTATCTTCTTAAACTTGTATGGTAGTCAGGAGCATCACTTTCTAATGTTTATTGATACATTTAGAGGGAGGGGATCTAAAGTAATGCTTTAAAATTCAGATTGGATTCATTTCTATCATTTTCTTAAATTCATGGTAGTTTCAGTAATCCCCTGGTAACTGAGGACACAAGTTATCTAAATGACTAATGTCGTCTTTATGGCTTTCAGAAAGGACAGGAGACCGACAGGTGACTATCAAAGGACTAGCAGCAGCAGCAGCAGGACTAGCAGCATATGATGATGATGATGATGATGATGATGATGATGATGATGATGATGATGATGATAAATGTGTTGTTTTAGGAACATCCATTGCAAATACATGGAATTCAATAAACATTGAAGAGCATATCATGCAGTTTGTCGGTGCCTTTTCCTCCGTGTTGTCCTGGTTTGCTGTGCTGCCTCCTAGTCGCCACCATGGTTTGCTGTGCTGCCTCCTAGTCGCCACCATGGTTTGCTGTGCTGCCTGGGGATGCTCAAATCGCTCAGAGAAAGGAGTACGAATGTACGGCTTCCCCACTGACACAGAGCGGAGGAAGAAATGGCTGGCTCAAGTCAGCAGGAGCAATTTCACGACCAACAGCAACAAAATATGTGATGTAATTATATACAAACACTGCATTTGCACTTTTTCACCAAACGAAAACCACACCATTGGGAAAGCTTAATGTTTTGTTTAATACAAAAAAACAGGGAAAGGCTTGAAAAACAGAGTTGAGACTCAGGGTGCAGGGTGAGGGTCTCAGTGCAGGTATTCAGGCTCCATTGAATCCCCCTCTGGTTCTTGTGCTGAAAGAGGGAGTAACAGACAGGAGAAAGGGTTATACACACACAGCACACCTGTTGGATGGGAAATGCCTTGGGGAGATAAGGTGTGGTCTCTGTTCCCAACTGAAGTTATGGAACTTTATTATTTGTGAGTTTAACAAAGTATGACAAATGGCATCAGTAACAGATGTGATATGAATTTCTATAAAGTTGTCTCACATTCTTGGTCATGTTTTATATACAGTATATAATGAGTATAACATGTCCAGTAAGTATAAAGTGTTTCCTAATACTGTGTATTCAACCACTATGGAATATGTATGTGGGCAGACAAAACTGAGTTGTTCTGTGTGTGAAGTAACCTCAAGTCACTCCGCGTCCGCAGGCACATTTTGATGCAGACCAGTTTGTCAAGACAAAAAAGGGCAAGACTAGGCTGAGAGCAGAGGCTATACCCACTATCTCCGTGCATCGCCCTGTGGTCAAAAAGAGAAGGGTCCCTGCACCACGATTCACCCCGGGACCTGTATCTACAAAGCCCATCGCTCATGATCACAGCTATAGTGTGAAAGGTGACACAGGTATAATAAGTATGAACTCTTAGTAACAAAAGTAATATTTGTTATTTAAAATGTTCGAAAATGTACAGTGCCATGTCTTCTACTTACATTAGTCTCAAAGATTGAGGGAAGAAGGGATGAGGAGACACAAATCATTAGAAGATTCATACGGCTGAGGCTGAGAATTGAGGCCAAACAAATCAGAAATGACAGAAAAAAAATCAAATTAAAAGATGGCCATTTTGGAAGCAAGAGCCAATCCAAAAAGGTGAAAAGGAACAACAGCAGCCAAGCTACCACATCCAGCAACCCCCAAACAGATCCACAGCTGCAATCATTTCCATTAGCCGTTGCAATGGAAATATTTGGACTAAACATTGCTCTTCCACCTGCCAGCACCCAGCTAACATCACTGCCCCTCCACCCGTAACATCACTGCCCTCCACCTGCCAGCACCCAGCCAGAGGAGCGCAAACAACAAAAACAAGCAAGGTGTCCCGTCATGTACCTGGAAGTTTGGGTTGGCAAAATGGAGTAAGAGAGGGACTTGAAAAACCTTGGTGGCTCTCTACTCATGTTACAGTTCTCAAGTTTTTTTTTTAAATATGAAATAAAAAAATTGAAGTGAAATCAACCTCTTCTCTGGAGAACACACCTTGATTTCTCTGTCTTGTGAGTTTGCAGTCTTGCAGTCTTGCTCCTCCACCTGTAACATCACTGCCCCTCCACCTGCCATACAGTAGGTTACTAACAAGATTACTTATATAACACAGTGATAGAATACATGTTTAGTTTGCTTACTTATATAAAACAGTAGTATTAAACTTACCTTGTGTTTTCACTCTCACTTAAGTCCCTCTCCCTTTGCCATCGATCCAAAATCAGCTGGGCTGCAACATTATACAGACAGGTAATAATCAACAGAATCACAAGGACACAATATGGCTCTGCTAAAAACACTCACTCTTACACGCACCAAAGTTATATTTATCTAATATTTAACTCCCTCCACCCCCGCATACAATCCCGTTTAGAAGCCCCTCTTCTCTAATTCAACATGTTGGACGAAATGACATTAAGAGAACGGAATTTACAATTAAAAGGCTGTTCAACGTGTGTTGCTAACTTGCTTCGGTATGCTAGCTTAATCTGTTATCTGTAAACGTTCCCTAAATCTACTAATTTAGGGATAATCCACTGACATCCTTTAATACACATGTTCATTTGAATCAGATGTACTGATAATATCCGCAATATAAATCTTTAAACTTCTTCTTACCTTTAAAAGTCCGTCACGAACGGTGTATTATGCTGCAACTCCACAGCTCTGCCAGCCTTAGCGCTAACTTCCGGGGAACGATTGAGAGGCTCCGCCATTGCTGTAAAAAAGTGGTCCATTGGAGTGAACGGAGATGTCGTAACTCTTCTATTAAATGGCTCTGCTCGTACTGCTTCTCAAACAGTACAGATAAACCATAAAATGATATGAATGTCACCAAAATAAATACAGATAATGTTCAGTTTCAAATTCACTATTGTTTTGTTTTAAGATTAAAAGTTTTAAAAAAGAAAGAAATATTCAAATAGTAGATGAATATTCAAGAGGTCTTTAAAAACATCACACTGATCATCACAAGTTCATGAAATGCTCATGAATATTCCAAAATATTCTGAACTTGCCACAATCATCCAAAGTTCATGAAATACTTCCGGGTTTTAGGACGCGTCACTGCACCACTTAGACCTCACAGCGGGCGGAACTTGTCATAAAGTCCGCGAAAATAAAGCCCGCCCATTTAGAGGGAAAATATGATTGGTCAATTGTACTGTCATTTGACATTACTCTCTCGTTGAGTTACTATAGCTGGCCCTCTGTGAATGTAGAGAGGGACCAAGCTCTCCCGTCTTCACAGAACTCGCAGAGACGGCATTTAACCCTTCACATTCCAACAGAAACTGAACAGGCAGATTCGAAGGATTTATTTCTTTGGAAATATTATTTTAAATAAAATTAAATCAAGTTATTTTGGTAAAACTAATGAAAAATGTAACGACAAAAAAATATAAAAAATAATATTTAAAAGAAAATGTTTTTTTTTTATGTTTTCAAATATTATTTTTTAGAATATCTTAGGCCCTCACAGAGGCCTAGAGGGCCCTGATCACACTGATCATCAAAAGTTCATAAAATGCTCATGAATATTCCAAAATATTCTGAACTTGCCACAATCATCCACAATTCATGAAATGCTCATAGTCATGAAAAGTTCATGAAATACTCATGCACACTTTGTGGGGTTTTAATTATAATGTTGTGATTGGCTGGATCATGAAAAGTTCATAAATTGCTCATAAAAGTCTGTCATGAGCAAAACAGGAACTTTATATGAATGAACAATGTTCATGAACTGCTCTTTAAAATGGTTCATGAGCATTTTAAGAATGTTGGTTCCTGAACATGACAAGTGAACATATGATGAGTTGTTCATGAATGTTTCATGAGTGCTCATGAACAGCTCATAAAGTCATGAACTCCATCTCGCAGGGGCACTCCCCCCGTTGACAATTTACTAGCGGTACCGAAGTGGGCCGGTCGAGAGTCCCGGGATGATTTTTAGTCCCAGTCCCACTGGCTACATGACCGTATGATCGCCCATATTGACGCACCTCATTCCTAAACTTCTAACAGATACAACATAAACCGATCCTTCAGCCTCATATGAGCTCTCAGACACGTTCAACATTAACCTGTCATCGCTGTCTGAGCTTGCTGCTGTGTGCGCCGTCGTGCGTTTACATCTGACTGTATATATATATAAAGGTTTACATGCAGAAGCTGGGATCCTGGACGGTGCAGCTGGAGCGCTGTGCCCGCAATGACGTCACCCATCATTTGGCGGGACTTGAAGAATCCGCGAGAAGATCCAGACAATTGTCAACATTGAAGGATTAACGGTTATCAAAGTACAAATATCCAAAATCAGTTCAGTAACGGTTTTCAAGGGGACAATATGTACTCAAAGTGATGGGTTTGGATGATGGGGGAAAACCGTGTCACAGGCTCTTAAAGTTATAAATACCAGGAAAATAGCTTTCAAAAACAAAGACTGTGGAGCACTTGGACAGAGAAAGAACTGAAAGTCAAAACTGGCACACAGAGAGCTTTTGGAAAATGCTTTTAAAGCCAAAGACCCGCAAAAAGTACGAGACCCCATGAGAACCATGACAGGAAAGACCTCTTCAGCTTCACCTATTGTGACGGACAATGCATTTAGTTTTGCTAATGGGGAAACACTCACAGGAAACACCGGCTGTTGTTCTGCCTGCTGTGACGTTAAATTACTCCGTTCTCCGCTTGTAATTATGTCGAAGCTTCAAAGCTGTATTTATCATCTGAATTTGCCGAAACAATTTCAGTAGACCAACTTTTTAATATTCTGAAAGCCAAGACTTTGTTTATTTAAAATCAAACAAAACACTTGAATCCTGAAAAACTAGTTTTTTTTTTACACAAATCCACATTTATTTATTTTTTAAATGAGCAGTTGCGACTTTTGACTGATTTCAATAGAGCGGGTCACAAATAATAACAAAAAAAGATATACAGATTTCAATATTCTGAGGCTCTGAGCCATTTATTTTCCTCACAGACGGCAAAAAACCCCGACATACGATTTAAAATAAAAACAATAATCGTGGCTTGATATTGAGTAAGAACATGTTTTTATGAACCACGCAGCTTCCCGACCGGACCAAAAGACGCAGGCACGAAACACACTACCAATAGAAATACAATGCTTTTAAAATATTTCTGTGTGACACGAAAAAAGGGGGTAATCGTGTTGGTGAACACAAATTAATAGATTACATTTATTTCGTGACTATAACACGAAATGCCGTGAGACTTGGTTGCGTAATTAGACCTTAGCTTGTTAGTATGTTATAAATTATAAACTGAGGATTTGACCGCGTCGCTATGGTGGATACTTTTAGAAACAGGCTTTTATATAAAATCTTGAAGTATTCTACAAGTAAAACTACATTTTGCTTTAATCCCATGTAAGTGTAGAAGAAACAGTCTTCCTTTGAAGATGTATAAGTCAGGTGTCTTGAGTAGTCAACATTACCTAGTGCTTGAGTAAAAGTAGAAGTACCAGAGTGTAGGGATACTCTGTTACAAGAATAAGTCCCTCAATAAAAATGTTCCTCAAGTAAAAGTAGAAAAGTATTAGCATCAAAATATAGTAGTAATTGTGCAGATTGGTCCATTTCAGAATAATATATATGATATGATGATGCCTTACAGATCTACTTTTAAACTTGGTTTTTTTTCCTTTAATTTTTCATCCTCATGTAGAAGGCTATCACGAAACACACATGTGGTTGTTTATAGCATAAAGAACATCTGATTTAATGTGAGGTGGGGAAATAATCATGTGTATATAAATATGTAATTTACAACAGCTGTAAGATGCTTGAAAAGTGCTTGAATTTGACTTTGGAAAAGGTGTAAGAACCCTGATGACCGAAAGATTTGCAGATATGGAGCACCTGAACTTTTTTTCGGATACTGGAACACACATCATTCACATGTTTCTGCAAGCCTGCTGCATTCCCAGCAGTGAGCTGGCTCAGCTGATCAACACGTATCCATTCTTTGATGAGCAGACGTTAAGGAATGAGCAGCACAGCAACAGGTTGTTTCACAAGCCACCAGGAGAGCTGAGAGGGCTTCTTATCGAGGATGACCTACAGGGCACACTCTCCGAGGTCTACAAGCTACTCCAGCTCATGCTCCCGATGCCAGCCACCAGCACATCAGCAGAGCGCCAGAGATTTCCTCTAGGGGGTGCTCAAACATTAAGGGTTTCCCATTAATGCACCAGCGCTACAGTTGCATTTTCTACTGCACTCCCTGAATCTGTATGTTGGCAGAGGCAGTAGACCAACTTGCATCCCCTTCATGGCTTCCTCGAGAGTGTCTCCATGAGCCTTAAGAAAGGAGAAATAAAAGTGAGCTCAGTGTATCACAAGTACTTTTTATCTCCAAG